>NC_046154.1:119281916-119448981 GCF_011064425.1 Rattus rattus
AGGTTCTTGTACAGAAAAAGAAAGACTATTCTTTATGTAGTATATGATAGACACACCCATTACTGTAGTAAAAAAGAGTTATAGATTAATGTAACATCTTGATAAATAAAATATCAGTGAAAGCAAGTTGTTGGCTATTCTTGTGTTTTGCATTTAGTCCTGTGTGTCTGGTGTCACAATCGGTTTGGAAGCCCCTGACCTTACAAAATTTACCATCTTACCTTGAAAATCAGCATTGATAAGTGAGAAACATGAGTGGTGGAACATCTTGAAAGTGGGTAATGTGAGAGTCCTGCAGTATCTGCAGACCAACCTAATCCATGGGTAGATGTCACAGTGGGTAGTTAAGTTTTGTGACTCCATAACATATCATTCAGACAGATGGTGATGTTTCCAGAGACAGGTTTCAATTTCTATTGTGTTGTGGTGAATTCATGATTTTGCTTCCTGTGCAGCTTGGAAAAGGAGTTGGTTTTTCTGTGTCTCATTTTAGAGGAAAGTCACATGCCACAGGTCAACTGGTTTGACGTTAGAAAGAAAAAAAAAATGGAGTTTCGTATATATTGCTCTTCTATTTATCTACATGAAGGATTTTGCCTGTTTAATCTGTCAATTAGAAATATCTTATCTTATGCAATGTATATTTTTGAAGCTTTATTTTTGAATTATAACTATCATATGAATCTATCATGTTTATTTTTTTATTATATTCTAGCAATAGTAACTGTTAAAAGCATTTTTCAGAAGTTGTTTAGAAGGCAGTAAAATATTTACATCATATTGGAAAAATAGTATTTTATGATATCAAGCATTGTATTAAAAGCTATAATTGCTCCTATTGGAGCAACTTGTCTAAATTATATTAATAATATCGAGCATGATTTTACTTTAAAATATGGAGATACAACATTTCAGGCAAGCTATCTTTTTGACTCTCTATCTGTCATGAAGGCCTTGATTCTTCCTTTAAATTATTTTCCTCATATAAATCATCTCTTCAAACAGTTTGTGTTTCCCCTTTTTGCAACTGCTTTTGAAAACACTGGGGAAAAGGAGGAAAATGTATCATACAAGGATGATGAATCTTGGATTAATAAGACAAAAATCTTCTCTGAAAATTCCAGACTCATGATATGCTAGAAAAGATATTTTATTCTTAGTAGATATTTTAGATGGCCAAACTACCTAATTTACAATGATGTCAATGGCTGTTTGACATCACTTTCTTTCATAGTATATGAAAGATCTGTCAACTCTTAAGAAAAATAATTGCCAGCTCCTACTATATGCACTCTCTTCCTTGAGTATGTCATATTCTTTGTTTTGGTTGGCTCCTTCTAGATCTAGCCTCATTTTACTTTACTAACTCAGTGTTCTAATTAAAAAAAAAGATTCTATCAAATTGAATTTGTGCTATCCATACACCTTTTTTATTTCTTTTTTACTTATTCACTTTACATCCTGCTCACTGCCCCCATCCCAATCACCCTCTCCTACAATCTTTCCCTCCAGCCTTTCTCCCCTTCTTTTCTGAGCTGGTAGGGACTCCTTGGGTATCACCCCAACCCTGGCACCTCAAGTCCTCAAGTGTAGACAGACACATCTTCTCCATCTCAGGCCAGACATGGCAGTTCAGCTAGAAGAACATAGTCCACCTGTAGGCAACGGCTTTTGGGATAGCCTCTGCTAGTTGTTCAGGACCCACATGAAGACCAAGCAGCACATCTGTTGCTGCTCTTCACCTTAATGCCTCGAAGCAGTGTCTCTCACTGAACCAAAGCCTACTCTTTTGTTTAGGATGGTTGGCCAGAAACATCACTGGACTTGTCTGTCTCTACCTTCCAACGCTGGTGTTAGGGTCCCAGGTTCTCATGCATGGTGGGGAATGTGAATTTGGGTCATCAGGCATTCCGAGAAAGCACTGTTACTGAATAAGTGACCTCCACAGCTTGTGAGACCTGTTTTGAAAATTCTTTTATTTAAAAAATGTGGGGACTATGAGGAATTACTCATACCTGATAAAAGGAATATGAGTAAAATAAGAATTAAATCTATGAAGCAGTCTGTGTTAAGACGTCAATAATGACAAGAAAAAGATTACAATTTCTTTTAAAAATTACAAGCAAAATAAATTAAGAAACAAAAGCACTTTAAGGTATATAATTTAAATGTAATGAAGATGATGTGATAAGCATTTTGAGTGGGGAGGTCATCTGACAGGAAAAGAATGTCTTCAGAGGTCAGGGTCCAGATTATTTTATAGGACTGAGAATGGGAGAGAACCACCAACCAGGAACTTATTCAGCCTGTTGGCTTGCCATTTTATAGTCAGGCAGGAGCACAGTATGGTCTCTGTCCTTGGGGAGCACTAGACCAGTAATACCATTTCTAAGACCAGGCCACTTGGTAGCACTAAAATTGCCTGCATAGCCATTCTCTAGTTATGCAGCCAGGGAAACGGCAGTGGGTTCTGTTTCTGCACTCCACTTGTCCTGGGAAGTCAGAAGTTGACTAGCCTTGTGTGGAAAAAAAATCAATAAAGCATTTATAGCCCTTCATGAAAGAAAAGATTTCTGAAAGGGGAATGTGTCGGTTACATGGAGAGATGACCCTGTGTGAAGGTGGGAAGGGTTAGTGTAAGCGGATTAAGCGGTAGTGACTACAGGGAACATGTGCCAGTATTTCTGATTTATGTTAGCGTTCACGTAGTGAGTGTTATCTGGAGAATAGTGATGCTTTTCAAACCCCATTGATGAAGGTCTGTTTACACAGCAGTGGCGTGAAGTTGCTGAAGTACCCTGTACTAAAGGATTCTTCTTTGCGTAGGTGATGAGGCTTTTGTTTCTTAAGGGAGAGATGCTGGTTCTCATTTGAGTAGGTGAATTTTTGGCTTTATCATCTGGCTCACAAAAGATGGCTAGTTATTTTTTTTACCATCAATTTCTGTACAGGCAAGTTTGTAATTGTCTCTCTTTTAGAATGGGGCATGAGAGTTTCAAGAGGAAATTGCCCCTTGCTTGCCTCCTAAGCAAAACTGTACTACTGTTCCTGCAAAGGTAACCTGCAATTGTTACCCAGTTATCCCCATGCTGCCAAAGCTAGAGTAGAGGTACCTTTAACAGACAAGTTCATTTTCAAATTGCCAGACTACTAAATCAAGTAGCCCCTTTTCTTCCCATTCACTGGTTTTCACTTTATTAAGGTTATTTGGAATAAGTTTAGTTTAGTTTTCATGGATGTTTTCAGTTATCAAATATATGACATAATTCACTTACTTTAATTTTAGCTAAAGTTTGCTTAATATTTTAACTGATTTGCCTTTTAACTTGTGCACCCTGAAATTTAAGGACTATCATTTCCAATGAAATAAATGACTCTACAGACATGTGGGGATTTTGTGAAAGGACATCTTTCTATTGATTAGTGTTAAGGTTTTAGGAACCGAGTATCTCTTCTCAAAGTATAAAAGGGTGGTATGAGCACTGTGGACGTGTGGGCATTTTGTCTTGATCTGCCTGTATAGCCCTCAAATCTTTATTGTTATGTTCTACATGATTTCTACTTCCAAAGCTACTTTGTAGGTCAAAGACTTAAAGATCAAAGGACTCCAATCCAATCTGACATAGACAGACACCATTTAAAGTCTAAATAATTCCCAATCCAAGAAGTTGCTTTCTGATTTATTTCCTCTTCCATTCACCATGAATCAGGATTCTTGCTCTCTTTCCAAGATAGGCATCTCTTTTATGCATTTTCTTAGTAACCTTAAAAAAATGCCCTTTTACTGCTTTACTTGATTTAGTAGTCTGGCTATTTGAAAATGAGCTTGTCTGTTAAAGTTAAAGCTTGTCTACAGCTTTGTCAGTGTACTGGCTGGTTTTGTGTGTCAACCTGACACAAGCTAGAGTTACCACAAAGGACCCTTGATGAAATGACTCCATGAGTTTCAGCTGTAAGTCATTTTCTCCGTTAGTGATCATGGGTGGGAGGACCTATTATGGTGGTGCCATCCCTGGACTGGTAGTCCTGGTTTCTATAAGAAAGCAAACTGAGCATGTCAGGGGAAGCAAGTCCAGTAAGCAACATCCCTCCATGGCCTCTGCATCAGCTCCTGTCTCCAAGTTCCTGTCCTGTGTGAGTTATTGTCCTGATTTTGGTTGGTGATGAACAGCAATGTGGAAGTGTAAGCTGAATAACTTCTTTCCTCCCCAACTTGATTCTTGGTCATGATATTTGTGCAGGATTATAAACACTAAGAAAAATTGGTGCCAGGATAGTGGGGCATTCCTGTGATATCCTGATCATGTTTTGGGGAGGACTGTGGAAGGACTTTGGAACTTTGGGCTAGAAGAGTCATTGGGTGTTAAGAGCTCTGGGGGATGTTCTATAGGAGCTTGGAAGATAATGTTGAAAAGAATGCAAAGGATAGAGGCCTGGCTTGTGAAACTTCAGAGGTGTTTAAAAGAAAGACTTTTTATCAGAGCCGTTGCTGTTTTGATTGTGAAGATTTTGTGGGTTTTTGTTAGCTGGGGCTGAAGAATAAACTGTGATTAACAAGGTACCAGAACTACTAAAGTGAAACCTTTGCATTACTTGGGTGATTTATGCTGGCTAGCTGGAGCTAAGGAATTAACAGTCATTAAGAAGAGACCAGCATCACCAAGGTGAAATCTTCTGGGAAGTGTTTTCTGAGAGCACTGAGGTGTGTTCCAGAAGCAACCACGATTGTACCTCATGTTGGTAGCCAGATTTGGTAATATACAAATCATCTGAGTGGTAGTGGTTTTGAAACATGAAGGGGTAGCAGCTGATGCTTGGCACTGTGAGAGACCAGGAGAGGCCATTGGTGAAGGTGCAGCCTCAGTGGCAGTTGAAGGCCCAGGACTGAAGGGGTCAGAGCAGTTGAGGCTTAGCACCATGAAAGGTGCTTCTGAGAGGCTATTTATGAAAGTGCAGTCCGGTTGCAGCAGAAGACAGCAGTGTTTTGGAGATGCCAGTACCGTGAGATGACCACCAAGAGCAGCAGCAGGCAGCTGGAGCTTAGAAGACAAGGTGTGTACGATAAAGGGCAAAGCAGGAGAAGTGACTCAACCTCTTGGAGAAGCTCAGTAGATCATGAGTGGATCCCAGACATTAAATGGTTAGAGTTTGATTTTTCTTCTGATTGTGACTGTGCCCTGATATTTTTCCCTCTTGAAGTAAGAAAGTATTTTGGTGGAGCCTACCATTAAGAGACTTTGAATTGTACAAAGACTTTGAATTTCCAAAGGGATTGGACATTTTAGAGAGATTGAAAGTTTAATATGTAAGAACTTGGTAGAGTGTCCCAATACAAGTAGGGGAGGGAGACAAGAACTCAAGGGTCTTGTTTGCCATAAGATGGATTTAAGGCTAGCCAGGGCTTCAAGAGACTCCAGATTTTTTAATGTACAATTGAGAGAGATGGGGGGATAACACTGATCTATAATTGTAACCTTTCCAACCTCAGTGGCTTGGATGCTTGCTGTTTTTTGTTGTGATCACGGACTCTGCATAGTTTGAAACAGTAATGCTATACGCTTCTACACCTCAAGCTTACACTGCCCTATTTCAAAGCCTTGAGCTTCCTCAAAGGCCTTTGAAGGAATTTGGATTAAGAAATCTTAAAACTTCTTAAATACTGCAACGAGTTGCAATAGTTGTTATAAAACGCGATGCTTTTCTATTTGAAGAAAATGTCTTTGTATGTGTCTTAAATTTTTCAATATTTTAGATGAGATTTTAAAAATTTGTCATTGTCATTACAAGGGATGACACACAGCTGGTCAACATCATCTGTATCCTACTGGTAGAGAGGGATCTTTAAAAAAACCAACCAAATTATGTAGATAATATGTTGTTTTGATTATATATTTAGTCTTGATAAGCTTCTAAAGCCTTCGCTGTGATTTAAACCCCTTGAATTTCAGTGTATGGAACAGAGTTTCTTTGGAACAAGCGCGACATGTTAAAATAGCAATTATTCTCGTAATTGCAAATAGCTGAAGCTTCCTGGATTTCTGATGCTCTTATTCTGGGCCTGATTTGCAATATGTTTTGATTGCCTTCCCTAAATTCTTTTTCATTTTCTGTAGTTACATATATATTTTTAAACCACGTTTTTACTCTAAAATTCATCTGAAAAAAGTTTTATAAAAAGGAAGTCCATAGAATAGTAAGGACAAGAAAGAAAGTATTCTCCAGTCTCTTAAAACGCTATCTGTATCTTTTGAGGAGCTTTGAAATGTCCCAAAGGAACATTTTCTTCACTATTTTATAATTAATATGTTAATAAAGCATCCTTGAGGCCTCTTTGCAAATACAAACCAAATTATAGCTAAAAGGGCTTTGCTTTGGGGACTGGAAAGGTAACTCAGTGAGTAAGCCAACTCACTGTACAAGTGTGAGGACCGGAGTTCAGGTCTCAGCATCCTGGAAAAGAAGTTGAGCATGGCTGTGCATGTGCCTGAAACCCCAGCACTGTGCAAAGCAGAGACAAGGGAGTCATGGAGGCTTACGGTGGGCTGCCACCTAGCTCCAGTTTCAATGACAGATTCCCTCTCAAGAGAATAAAACAAAGTGATGGAGAAGGATGCCCATGTCCTCTTCAGACCTTCACACATGCACCGGCATGTGGAGCCTTCATGCATATATATGTACAGCACAATAAATACACACACACACACACACACACACACACACACACACACAGACAGAGAGACAGAGACAGAGAGACAGAGAGAGACACACACAGAGAGAAACAATGCTTTCATTATGAAAAGAACAAGCTACTTTCTTATTCTCTAAAAATGACTATCTTGTGTTTCTCTACTATTCTGAGCTATTGGTAATTAGAAGTATAATACAGGATATAAAATTGTTCTCAGTGGTTACTGTTGTCCAAAATCTTTGGAGGTTATACAGGATACAAAGCCCTTATTAAAGGTTCTAGGTTCTCTCAGCTATGTCGTCACCTAATCATGGCCTTATATATTGACTGCATATTCTTAGCTACAATCCTGTTTCTCTAAGACAGTATGTTTTTAAATTCAAAGAGACTTTCGTATTGACTTCAATCAATATAGCATAAAATAGGAATTCTTAGACTCATTTGTGTGTGTGTGTGTGTGTGTGTGTGTTTTGTTCATAAATTATTTCAATATTTTATACTCAGTTGTTGCAGTGGATGGCACAAGATCACGGTTTTACAAACAGACTTGATAAACTTAATGCAACAGTATTAGAAATCAATAGCCTGTGCTTTACTGTACATTGTACCAAAATATACAATAGGGTGGCTTCCATAAATCATTTAGTCCCAGTCATGATTGATGACCTCATAACTCACGAGTGATGGGGCAAAGCAGAGCCCCAAACGAGTTATGAAATGTCATCAATAACAAGTGGAAACAAATGATTTATCCAGTGTCACAGCCCATTTTATGTTCAGTTTATGCAACAGCAGTTAATGATAAAAACACCCCACATGGGTGCAGCTTGTCTTATCTATCATGGACAAACTCACTCTTCCTACACTATTTCTCACTAGGTTAGTGGTGCTTACTGATCATGAACAAAATGATCTAGGTTTGAAGTAGGGATGTAAGTTGACAGAGAAGATACATGTGATCTTTATATATTTAAATTCTTTTGTAGTCTCCATTTAGATACTCGCTTCACCTCTTTTAAAACTGTCCTTTCTTTTCCTTTCCTGTACAGCAAAGAACACAGAAGACAATGTCTGCAGGTATGTAATTCATATTGTTTTTTCAATTGGCATTACTTTTTGGAGACAGGAAGTCCTTATACACTGTGGCCCTTTAGAAGCTGTAGGTCATTATGGGAAAACTAGGAAATGTTGTCATTTAGTATACGCTCTTTTTTCTGTGCGATTCTTCTCGTTAGCATATCCAGGGGATTTTATTTCAGAAGTTTTTATTGGCTTGATCAGGTTAGACACAAATTTATTTTAATGATGCGGAGCACATATTCAGTTGGTCACTGTCAAAGCTCATTCTGATAATTTCTGGTAGCTGTAATACTTAATATGTAATAACACATCCCGTGCTCCTTGAAGCTAAGTTTCTGTTACCTTCAGACTTTATCCGCTGACTTAAAGGGATGTATTTCAGTAGAACTCTGTTTGCCATCTTTCTTTCCTTTTTTCAGAAGATAGATGAAGCCATGTTAAGCATGTTGGTGTTTCATTGGCTGTTAATATAACAGTGCCCTTGTGAAGGGAATTGTGTTGGGCCTCAGAAAAATATGACTGAATTACATCTGATGAATTTATGCCATTTCAACTTTTTCTTTAATTTCCTTTGTAAACTACCAACCGATTTTTTAAAAACATTTATACCAACTTATAGCATACAACTGAATTTAGGTTTTAGGTTAGTAACTATATACATGCTGAGATTTGACAGAGGCTTGGAAGAAAATGTTGTATGGAATGATAACTATGAACTTCTCTTTACAAGAAAACAACCTAAAATGAGACCATTACAGAGTTTTCTTTTTTCGTTTACTTTTGCCTGTCTGGATGGAACCAGAGGCTAGATATCCCAGAGAGCCAGAATAGAACCAACCTGTCTGGAAACATTAATTAAATTATTCCTAATGATATTCTGCTATACTCATGTGTCAGTGCCTAGCCCAGTTTTCGTCAGAGATGTGTCATCTTGCAACAGATGGGAACAGAGGCAGAGCCTCCACAGCCAAACAGAGAAGGGGGGAAGGATTGAAGGAGCCAGAGGGGTTGAGTACACCAAGAGAACATGGTTCACAGAATAAACTCAGCAGGGCTTATAGGGGTTCACAGAGAATGAAGTGACAATCACAGCCACTGTATGAGTCTGAGTGAGGTTCTCTGCCTATATGCTATGGTTGTGTTGCTGGGTGTTCTCATGTGACTGATAGAAGTTGAAGTCAGGGAAGGGTGTCTTTGACTCTTTCCCATGCTCTTGGGACCCTTTTAGTCATGCTAGATTGTGTAACCCAGCCTTTGCATAAGGGTTTGTGCCTAGTTTTATTATAATGTGTTATGCCATATTCAGTTGATCTCTCGGGGAGGCCTGCACATTTTTCTGAAGGAAAACAGGAGGCGTAGATCTGGGGAAGAAGAGAGGGGTGTGGGGTAATAGTATTAGTGTGAGAAGGGGAAATTGCTTTTGGGATTTAATGTATAAAAGTAGGATAAAATTTTTAAGAAATGAAAAAAATAGATTTTTGTATCCTTCTCTCATTATATCCTGACCTCAGTTTCTCCTGCCTCCACTCTTTTCCCAGTTCTTCCCTGCACCTCCTATCTCTCCCAAGCCAGTTTTTCAAAATAACTGAAAAAAAAAACAAACAAACAAATAACAGACCTCCCAAGGATATCAAATGAACACTGCAAAACAAGTTACAATAATAACTAAGCATAAACCCTCATATCAAGGTTGGATGAGGCAACGCAGGGGGAGAAAAAGTGTCCCAAGAGCATGGAAAAGAGTCAGAGATACCCCTCACTCTCAGTATTAGGGGTACCACAAGAACAACAGGCCACGCAACCGTAATGTGTATAAAGAGGACCTAGCTCAGACCAATACAGAGTCCCTGTTTATTGCTTTAGTCTCTGTGATCCCTATGAGCTTAGTTCATTTCGTAGGCTGTGTTCCTGACATGTTCTTGAACCTGCTGGCTCCTGTAACCCACCCTCCTTTCTTTTGTGGGTTTTCCCTGGCTTTGCCTAGTGTTTGGCTGTGGTTCTCCACATCTACTTTCATCAATTGCTACATGATGCCTCTTTGATGACAATTGAATTAGGCACTATTATATACTCTATGAGTATAACAGGATATCATTAGTGATTATTTCATTAATTTTTCCCAAGTTTTGCTTGGTTCTATCCTGAGTCTTTGGACTCTGATTACTGGCCATCCAGGCAATGTCAAGTATTGCTCCCTCTCGTGCTATGGGCTTCAGGTTGGTTGGGACTAGCCATTGGTTTGTCTCTTCTACAAGTTCTGTGCCACCATTGCCATAGCCCATATTGGAGGCAGGTAAAATTATAGGTTGAAGTTCTTGTGGCTGGGTTGGTGTCCCAGTCCCACTGTATCATCCATTACTAAGAGTCTTTACTAGGGCCACCCCTGAATATTGCAGAATTTCTGCCACAATATGTTTCCACACAGGCCTGGAAATGTCCCCAATTCTAGTCATCTCTCTCAAAACTCTCTGTCTCCATTTATTTCTCCAGCCTACCTGATCCCTCCTCTTTCCATCCCCACATGCCCCCAGTCTATTCTCTAAATCTATTCTATTCCCCCTTCCCAGGGAAATCCATGTGTTTCCCCTTGAGCCCTCCTTTTTACATAGCCTCTCCAGGTCTGTGAATTATATTCTGATTATCCTTTACTTCATAAATAATATCTATTCATAAGTGAGTACACAGCATGTGTGTCATTTTGAGTCTGTATTCTCTCATTCATAATGAATTTTTTTCTTGTTCCATCCATTTCCATACAAATTTCACCATGCCATTGTTTTTAACAGCTACATTGTGTAAATGTATCACATTATTTATCCATTCTTAGGTAGAGAGACACCAAGGTTGATTCCAGTTTCTGGCTATTATGAATAAAGCCAGAGTTGAACAAGTGTTCTTGTGGTAGGATGAAGCATCCTTACAGTGTATGTCCAAGAGTGGTACAACTGGTATTGAAATAGATTGATTCCTAATTTTCTAAGGAACTGTCATGTTGATTTCCGTAGTGGCTATACAAGTTTGTACTTCCTCCAGCAATGAAGGAGTGTTCCTCCTGCTTCAATTCTTCCAGCATGAGCTGTCACTTGTGTTATTTATCTTAGTAATTTTGACAGGTGTAAGGTAGAATCTCAAAGTGATTTTGATTTACATTTCCCCAATGGCTAAAAATGTGGAACATTTCTTTAGGTGTTTCTCAGTCATTTGGGATTCCTCTGTTGAGAATTCTGTTTAGACTTGTACCCTATTTTTCAAGTTCAATTCCTTGGTTTGTTCTCTAATTTCTAGAGTTATTTATATTTTTTGGAACTTAGCCGCCTGACAGACGTGGAGTTGGTGAAAATTTTGTTCTACTAATGGTGTCCTTTGACTTACAGAAGATTTTTAGCCCCATTTATTAATTGTTAATCTTAGGACCTGCACTGTAGGTATTCTGCTTAAGATGTTGTCTCCTGTACTAATGCCTTCAAGGTTATTCTTTGCTTTTTCTTCTATCAGGTTCAGTGCATCTGGTTTTATTTTGAGGCTTTTGATCTACTTGGACTTGAGTTTTATGCAAGTCTTCCTAGGTATGTGGTTAAATGTCTGGGTCTTTGATTCAACTTCATTGATCAATCTGTCTACTTTTATGCCAGTACCATGTGGTTTGTGTTATTATAGAGTATACAGCAGCTTAAAATGAGAGATGGTGATACCTCTGGAGGTTTTTATTGTACATGATTGTTTTGAATATTTTTTCTTTTTTTATTGAACTTTTTTTATTTACATTTCAAATGTTATCCCCTTTCCTTAGTTCCTGTCCATAAATCCCCAATTCACTCTCCCTGCTTCTATGAGAGTGTCCGTCCACACATCTACTCTTTCCCACCTCCCTGTTTTGACATTCCCCTACACTGAGGCATCGAGCCTTAGCATGACCAATGGCTTCTCCTCCCGTCGATGCCCAAGAAGGACAACCTCTGCTACACATGGAGCTAGGGCCATGGGTCTGTCCATGTGTAGTCTTTGGGTAATAGTGGTTTAGACCCTGGGAGCTATGGTTGGTTGGTATTGTTGTTCTTATGGGGTTGCAAGCCCTTCAGCTCCTTTAATCCTTTCTCAAATTCCTCCAACAGGAACCCCATTTACAGTTCAATGGCTTTCTGCTAGCATTCATCTCTGTATTTGTCATGCTCTGACTGAGGCTCTCAGGAGGCAGCTTTATCAGGATCATGTCATGATGTACTTCTTGGCTTCATAGACACTATCTAATTTTGGTGGCTGTATATATATATATATATATATATATATATATTCACATATATATGTATACACACACACACACACACACACACACACACACATATATATATATATATATATATATATATATATATATATATATATATATATATGCTCTTTCCCCAGGTGGGGCAGGTTCTGAATGACCATTGCTTCAGTCTCTGCTCGAAACTTTGTCTCCATATTCCCTCCTATGAATATTTTCCCCCTTTTAAGAAGCATCCACACTTTGGTCATCCTTCTTCTTGAGCTTCATGTGGTCTGTGGATTGTATCTTGGGGCTAATATCCACTTATCAGTGAGTGCATAGCATGTATGTGTTTTTGTGATTGGGTTTTCTTACTGAGGATGATATTTTCTAGTTCAATCTACTTGCCTATGAATTTCATAAAGTCATTGTTTTTGATAGCAATCTATTGTGAGTATTGTGTAGATGTACCACATTTTCTGTATCCATTTCTCTGTTGAAGTGCATCTGGGTTCTTTCCAGTTTCTGGTTATTATAAATAAGGCTGCTATGAACATAGTGGAACATGTGTCTTTGTTGTATGTTGGAGCATCTTTTGAGTATATGCTCAAGAGAGGTATAGCTGGGTCCTCAGGTAGTTCAATGACCAATTTTCTGAGGAACCCCCAGACTGATTTCCAAAGTAGTTTTACCAGCTTGCAATCCCACTAACAATGGAGGAGTGTTCCTCTATCTCCACATCCTTTCCAGCATCTGCTGTCACCTGAGTTTTTATCTTAGCCATTCTGACTGGTGTGAGGTGGAATCTCAGGGTTGTTTTACTCTAAGGATGTTGAACATTTCTTTAGGTACTTCTCAGCCATTCGATATTCCTCAGTTGAGAATTCATTGTTTAGCTCTGCACCCTAGTTTTCATAGGGTTATTTGGTTCTCTGGAGTCTAACTTCTCAAGTTCTTTGTATATTTTGGATATTAGCTCTCTATCAGATGTAAGATTGGTAAAGATCTTTTCCCAATCTGTTGATTGCTGTTTTATCCTAATGACAGTGCCCTTTGCCTTACAGAAGCTTAGTAGTTTTCTGAGGTCCCATTTGTCGATTCTTGATCTTAGAGCATAAACCATTGGTGTTTTCATAGTGGATTATGTTGATGGATTTCTGTACATTGAACCATCCCTGCATCCCTGGGATGAAACCTACTTGATCATGATGGATGACTGTTTTGATTCGTTCTTGGATTTTGTTTGTGAGAATTTTATTGAGTGTTTTGCAGCGATATTCATAAGGGAAATTGGTCTGAAGTTCTCTTTCTTTGTTGGGTCTTTGTGTGGTTTATGTATATGTGTAACTGTGGCTTCATGGAAGGAATTGGGTAGTGCTCCTTCTGTTTCTATTTTGTGGAATAGTTTGGACACTATTGCTATGAATTCTTCTATGAAAGTCTGATAGAATTTCCCACTAAATTCTTCTGGTCCTCGGCTTTATTTGTTGGGAAATTTAATAACCGCTTCTATTCCTTTAGGAGTTATGGGAATATTTAGATGTTTTTTTTTTTTTTTTTGGTTCTTTTTTTCGGAGCTGGGGACCGAACCCAGGGCCTTGCACTTCCTAGGCAAGCGCTCTACCACTGAGCTAAATCCCCAACCCCTAGATGGTTTATCTGATCCTGATTTAACTTTGGTTCATGGTATCTGTCTAGAAAATTTTCCATTTCATCCAGATTATCCAGTTTTGTTGAACATAGGCTTTTGTAGTAGGATCTGGTAGGATCTGTTTTTTTTTTTTAATTTCCTCAGATTCTGTTGTCATCTCTCCCCTTTCATTTCTGATTTTGTTAATTTGGATATAATCCTTGTGCCCTTTGGTTAGTGTGGGTAAGGGTTTATCTATCTTGTTGATTTTCTCAAAGAACCAGCTCCTGGTTTTGTTGATTTTTTGTATAGTCCTTTTTGTTTCTACTTGGTTGATTTCAGCCCTGAGCTTAATTATTTCCTGTATTCTAGTCTTCTTCAGGATATTTCAGTCTTTTTGTTCTACAGCTTTTAGGTAAGCAGTCAAGCCACTAATTTATACTCTTTCCAGATTCTTTTCAGAGGTACTCAGAGCTATGAATTTTCCTCTTAGCACTGCTTCATTGAGCAGAGCGTTGTCCACCTTCCATGTATATGTGGGCTTTCTGTTGTTTTTGTTGTTAGTGAAGACTTGCCTTAGTCTGTTGTGATCTGATAGGATGCATGACATTGTTTCTATCTTCTTGTATCTGTTGAGGCCTGTTCTTTGGCCAATTATATGCTCAACTTTGGAGAAGGTACCATGAGATACTGAGAAAAAGGTATAATCTTTTGTTTTAGGATGGAATGTTCTATAAATATCTGTAAAAGCCATTTGGTTCATAACTTCTGTTAGTTTCTCTATTCTCTGTTTAATTTCTGTTTCCATGATCTGTCCATTGATGAGAGTGGGCTGTTGAAATCTCCCACTATTATTGTGTGAGGCGCAATGTGTGATTTGAGCTTTACTAAGGTTTCTTTTATGAATATAGGTGCCCTTGCATTTGAAGCATAGATATTTAAGACTGAGAATTCATCTTGCTGGATTCTTCCTTTGATGAATATAAAGTGTCCTTCCTTATCTATTTTGATAACTTTTGGTTGAAAGTCAATTTTATTCAATATTAAAATGGCTACTCCAGCTTTTTCCTTGGGGCCATTTGCTTGGAAAGTTGTTTTCCAGCCCTTTTCTGAAGTAGTGTCTGCCTTTGTCACTGAGGTGTGTTTCCTTTATGCAGCAAAATGCTGGGTCCTCTTTATGTAAGCAGTCTGTTAGTCTATGTCTTTTTATTGGGGAATTGAGTCCATTGAGGTTAAGAGATATTAAGGAATAGTGACTGTTGTTTCTGGTTATTTTTGTTGTTAGAGGTGGAATTATGTTTGTGTGTCCCTGTTTTTTAGGTTCATTGCAAGGAAATTACTTTATTGCTCTTTCTAGGGTGTAGTTTCCCTCCTTGTGTTGGAGTTTCCCATCTATTATCCTTTGTAGGGCTAGATTTTTATAAAGATATTATGTAAATTTGGTTTTGTTCTAGAATATCTTGATTTCTCCATCTATGTTAATTGAGCATTTTGTTGGATATAGTAGTCTGGGTTACTTTGTGTTATCTTAGGGTCTGTATGACATCTGCCCAGGAGCTTTTGGCTTTCATAGTCTCTGGTGAGAAATCTGGTGTAATTCTTATAGGTCTGCCTTTATACCTAGTATCCTTATGTTTGATCTTCTCATTGTGTCCTGGATTTCCTGAATGTTTTGCGTTACTTGCTTTTTGTGTTTTCCATTATCTTTGATGGTTGTATCAATGTTTTCTATGGTATCTTCTGCCCCTGAGATTCTCTTTTCTACCTTTTGTATTCTGTCCTTGATGCTTGCATATGTGACTCCTGATATCTTTCCTAGGTTTCCTATCTCTAGGTTTGTCTCCCTTTGTGCTTTCTTTATTTTTTCTATTTTCATTTTTAGATTCTGGATGGTTTTGTTCAATACCTTCACCTGTTTCTTGTTTTCCTGTATTTCTTTAAGGGAGTTATTTATGTCTTTTTTAAAGTCCTCTATCATCATCATGAGATGTGATTTTTAAATCCAAATCTTTCTTTTCCAGTGTGTTTGGATATCTAGTATTTGCTTTGGTGGGAGAACTGGCTTCTGATTGTGTCTTGGTTTATTTGCTTAGGTTTCTTTGCTTGCCTCTCACCATCAGGTTGTCTCTGGTGTTAGCTTGCCTTGCTGTCTCTGACAGTGACTTGACCCTCTTGTAAGCCTTTGTGTCAGCATGACTGTAGACTTGATTTCTTTCAACTGGATCTGGGAACAGAGAGCTGCTTCTGGGTTTATGTGTCCTAAAGTCTCCAGTCTGGTTGCTTGGAGTGGAAGGTTTGTCAGCACTCCAAGTGAATGTCTTTCAGTTCTGGGCTCATGCAGAAACCAGAAGGTTCCTGTTGCTGACTGCTCCTATATTTCCCTATTCAGAGGGAAGACACAAGGCAGGTTCCTCTAGTCTCCCGTGCTCTCAGGATTGTCCACACTTCTGAGAGTCAAACTCTCTTCCTCGGGGGACTTTGGAACAGAGGACTGTGGGAGCAGTTCAGCTCCAGTTGCAGCCAGAAACTGGAAGTGTCCTGTCCCAGAGGACTTCTGTCTTTCTGTATCCTGCAGCTAACGAGTGGGTTCCTTGAGCAGAAGAGTTTATCTTACCTCTGTTCTCAGGTGTGTTAGTGCTCTGGCGACTGACTTTCAGACTCCTTTCGGCCTTTGGCTCAGGCAGAAGAGTGGTTCTGCCTCTGACAGCTCTTAGGTTCCTGTGCCCAGAGGGCACAGAGGACACTAGGTGGGATCCTCTTTTTTTTTTTTTTTTTTTTTTTTTTTTTTTCGGAGCTGGGGACTGAACCCAGGGCCTTGCGCTTACTAGGCAAGCGCTCTTCCACTGAGCCAAATCCCCAACCCTAGGTGGGATCCTCTTGGTTCAGGAATATGGGGAGAAGTAGTTGTCTCCTCTGAGCTCTCAGGATTGTCTGCATTCTGTGACCTTTTTTTTTTTTTTTGACAATTATTGTTTTGATGATTATTCGCCTTTCCATATCAAGTATTTTCCTTTCAAAGTCTGTAAAACTTGTATTGGAATGTTGATGAGGATTGCATTTCGAATCTGTAGATTGCTTTTGTTAATATAGTCATTTTTTACCATGCTAACCCTGCTGATCCATGAGCATGGAAGATCTTTCTATCTTCTGATATCTTCAACTTTTTTCTTCAAAGGCATGAAGTTTTTATTGTCCAAGTCTTTCACATTCTTGGTTAGATTTACCCCAAGATATTTAATATTGTTTGGGATTACTGTGAAGGGTCTTATATTTCTGTTTTTTTTCTTAATCACTTGTTGTTTGTGTATAGGAGGGCTATTGGTTTGCTATTAGTTAATCATGTATCCAGCTACATTGCAGAAAATGTATAGCAGCTGTAGGAATTCCCTGGTAGAATTTTTTTAGGGTCACCATTTTCTATATACTACCATGCCATAATATATAGTATATATAATACATAGTCTATATTATTGCCCCTGCTAGACCTTTAAGTATTATATTGAATATATTTGAAAAGAGTGGACAGCCTTATTTTGTTTCTGAATTTAGTAGAATTGCTTTGTGTTTCTCTTCATTTACTTTGATGTTGTGCATAGGTGTGCTGAAAATTTTCTTTATTATATTAACATTTGTCTGTTGTATCTCTGATCTCTCCAAGGCTTTTGTCCTGAAGGAATGTTGGATTTTTGACCAAGGCTTTTACAGCATTGAATTAGATGATTGTGCGTGTGTGTGTGTGTGTGTGTGTGTGTGTGTGTGTGTGTGTGTGTGTGTGTTTTTATTTAAGGTTTTTGTTTGCCAGATTACTGTCTTAATTAGGGTTACCATTGCTGTGAAGAGACACCATGACCAATGCAACTCTTCTAAAGGACCACATTTACTTGATGTTGGCTTACTGGTTCAGATGTTCAGGCCATTATCATCAAGACTAGAGCATGGCAACATTCATGCAGGCATGGCTCAAGAAGAGCTGAGAGTTCTACATCTTGATCAGAATGCTGACAGAAGAAGACTGGCTTCCAGGCAGCAGGGGGAATGTCTCAAAGCCTATACCCACAGTGACAAACTTCCTTCAACAAGGTCACACCTCCTAATAGTGCTACTCCTGGACCAAGCATAATCAAACCACCACATTTACAATGAAAGATTTTTTTTAAAAATATTGAGCCTGCACAGCATCTCTGAGATGATGTGATTAAGTAATCATAGTGGCTGTTCTTTTTGATGTGTTCTTGGATTTGGTTTGCCAGTATTTTATTGAATATTTTTGCATCAATGTTCATGAGGGAAATTTGTAATTCCTCTTCTTTGTTGAGTCTTTGTGTGGTTTGGGTATCAGAGTTACTATGACCTCATTAAATGAATTTGACAAAGTTCTTTCTGTTCTATTTTGTGGAATAATTTGAAAACTATTGTCATTAACTCTTAGAAAATCTGATAGAATTTTGTGCTAAAACATCTACCAAACCTTTTTTTTCCTGGTTGGTATACTTTAAAATTTTTGTGTCTTAATACTTTATAAAAAATTAAGCTGTTACACACCCCCCTCCAGGGCTACCCTCCAACAGGTCCTCATCCTACTCATCCTATTCTTCCTCCTCCCTGTCTCCAAGAGGAGGTTCCTCTTTCCCCCACCACCAGACCCTCCATACTCCCTGTGGCCTCAAGTTTCTCTAGGGTTATGCCCATCTTCTCCTACTGAGGTGACCAGGCAGTCCTCTGCTTTATATGTGTTGGGGGCCTTGGGTCAGCTCTTGTATGCTGCCTAGTTGATGGCTCAGTGCCTGAGTGATCTCAGGAGTCCAGGTCAGTTGAGACTATTGTCTTCCTATGGGATAGTCCTCCTCTTCAGCATCTTCCATACTTTCCCTAATTCAACCACAGGTGTCCCTTAATTCAACCCAATGGTTAGGTGTAAGTATCTGCTTCTGTCTCACTCAACTGCTTGTTGAGCCTTTCAGCAGACAGCCATGTTAGGCCCCTGTCTGTAAGCACACCATAACATCAATAATATAGTGTTAGGCCATGAAGCCTCCCATTGAGATGGATCCCAATTTGGACTGCCTTTCCCTCAGTCTCTACTCCATTTTTGTCCCTGTAGTTCTTTTGGGCAGGAACAACTCTGGGTCAAAGATTTTGATTGGGATGGCAAACCTATCCCTCCATTGATGCCTTGTCTTTCTACTGGAGGTGGACTCTATGAATTTCCACGCCCCTACTGTTGTGCATTTCATCTAAGATCCCTCCATTTTAGTTCTAAGAGTCTCTTATCTCCCAGGTTTCTGGTACTTTCTAGAGGGTTCCCCTACCTCCTGCTCCTCAAGGTTGCATATGTTCATTCATTCTGCTGGCCCTTAGGGCTTCTCTTCTCCCCCCAAATATATGATCATCTTTCCCTTTTCCCCTTCCCTTCCCCTTTCCTACCCAGAACCCTCCCTACCTCTGCTTCCTCTGATTGCTTTCTTCTCCCCCTCAAGTGTGATTGAAACAGGGCCCTTTGACTTGTTAACCTTGAATTGTGTGGATTGTATTCTAGGCTTTTTGGCTAATATCCACTTATTAGTGAGTACATACCAGGCATGTCTTTTTGGGTCTGAGTTACGCCACTAAAACTAGATAAGATTGATAAACCTAAAAAATGCATGCTGAAATGGACTGGGTATAGATCTCTCTGGAGAGACCTATCCAGAGCATGTCCAATACAGAGGTCAATGCTAGCAGCAAACTACTGAACTGAGAATAGGAAGTATTGAGTTGAAGGAGCTTGCAACCCAATAAGAACAATAATGCCAACCAACCAGAGCATCCAGAGACTAAACCACTACTGAAAGACTATACATGGACTGACTCAGAGCTCCAACTGCATATGAAGCAGAGAATAGACTTGTTGGGGCATCAGTGGAAGGGGAAGCACTTGGTCCTGCTAAGGTTGGACCCCCAATGCAGGGGAATATGGGGGTGGGGCTGTAAAGGGGATAGATGGAAGGAATACCCATATGGGGGAGGGGAAGGGAATGGGGGCTTATGGACAGGAAACCAGGAAAGGGAATAACATTTGAAATGTAAGTAAAGAAATATATCTAATAAAAATAAAAAAGTAAAATCATCTTGGTGGATGTTTTCTTTGATAAGTATGAAGTGTCCTTCCCTATATCTTTTGATTAATTTTGGTTTGAATTTTATTTTTTAGATATTAGAATGGCTACACTAGCTCTTTTCCTAGGTCCATTTCCTTGGAAATATCCTTTTTTATCCTTTTAGTCTAAGGTAACTTCTTTCTTTCATGTTGAGACATGCTTTCTTGCATGTGGCACAGGGATGGGTCATACTTATGCACTCATTCTGTTTGTGTCTTTTTATTTAGGCTTTGAATCCATTGATATTGACATATATATATATTCCAATGAATGCTCATTTCATGAAGATGATAGAGGACTTTAAGAAGGACATAAATAGCTCCCTTAAAGAAATGCAGAAGAACACAAGTAAACAAGTAGAAATCCTTAAAGAGGAAACACTTAAATCCCTTAAAGAAATACAGGAGAACACAATAAAACTGGTGAAGGAATTGAACAAAACCATCCAGGATCTAAAAATGGAAATAGAATGATTAAAGAAAACTCAAAAGGAGACAGCCCTGGAGATGGAAAAATCTAGAAAAGAGAACAGAAATCACAGATACAAGCATTGCCACCAGAACACAAGAGATACAGTAGACAAATCTCAGTGGTAGAAGATACCGTAGAACACATTGACACAACAGTTAAGGAAAATACAAAAAACCCAAAAAACCCCTCATATCTCAAAACATTGAAGAAATTCAGGACACAATGAAAAGGCCAAATCTGAGAATAATAGGTATAGAGGACAGTGACGATTCCCAACTCAAAGGGCTGGCAAACATATTCAACAAAATTATAGAAGAAATCTAAAGAAAGAAATGCCTATAAACATGTAAGAAGCGTACAGAACACCAAATAGATGAGACTAGAAAAGAAATTCCTTCTGTCACATAGTAATTAAATGACCAAATGCACAGAACAAAGATTATTAAAATCAGTAAGGGAAAAAGGTCAAGTAACATAAAGGCAAACCTATCAGAATTACACCAGACTTCTCAGCATAGACTCTAAAAGACAAAAGATCTGGGCAGATGTCATACAGACCTTAAGAGAACAAAAATGCCAGCCCAGGCTACTATATCCAGCAAAAATCTCAATTAACATAGATGGAGAAGACAAGATATATTTCCATGACAAAACCAAATTTACACAATATCTTTCCACAGATCTTGTCCTACAAAAGATAATAGATAGAAAACTCTAACACAAGGAAGGAAACTTCATTCTAGAAAAAGCAAGAAAGTAATCTTCTTTCAACTAACCCAAAAGAAGATAGCCACACAAACATAATTCCACCTCTAACAACAAAATTAATGGGGAGCATCAATACTATTCTTTAATATCTCTTAATATCAATGGACTCAATTCCCCAATAAAAAGACAGACTAACAGACTGAATGTGTAAAGAAGACCCAGCATTTTGCTGCATGTAGGAAACTCACCTCAGAGTCAAACACAGACATTTCCTCAAAGTAAAAGAGTGGGGAAAAATTTTCCAAACAAATGGTCCCAAGAAACAAGCTGGAGTAGTCATTTTAATATCTAATAAAGTAGACCTTCAACGAAAACTTGTCAAAAAAGATGGGGAGGGACACTACATATACATTAAAGGAAAATACACCAAGATAAAGTCTCAATTCTGAACATCTATGCTGCAAATGCAAGGGCACCCACATCTGTAAAACAAACAAACAAACAAACAAACAAACAAAAAACCATTATTGAAGCTCAAAGCATGCATTGAACATCTCACAATAATAGTAGGAGATTTCAACACCTCATTCTCACCAATGGACAGATCATGGAAACAGAAACTAAACAGAGACCCAGTGAAATTAACTAATCATGTAGTTATGAACCACATGGATTTTACTGATCTCCCCAGAGCATTTTACCCTAAAACAAAAAAAAAATACCTTCTTTTCAACATCTCATGGTATCTTCTCAAAAATCAACTACACACTCAGACACAAAACAGGCCTCAATAGATACCAGAACATTGTATTAATCTCATGTATTCTATTGGACAACCACTGATACGACTGGTCTTCAAAGAAACAAACACAACAGAAAGCTGAACAACTATGTACTTGGTCAGGTAAGAAATAAAGAAATTAAAGACATTTTAAATTTAATGAAAATGAAGGCACGGTTTATCCAAACTTATGGGACACAATGAAAGCAGTGCTAAGAGGAAAACTCCTAGCTCTGAGTGCCTCCAAAAAGAAACAGGAGAGAGCAAACATCAGCTTGACCACACACCTGAAAACTCCAGAACCCAAAGAAGCAAATACACCCAAGAGGCGTACAGGGCAGGAAATCATCAAAATCAGAGCTGAAATCAACCAAGTAGAAATGAAAAGGACCATACAAAGAATCAAGAAAACCAGGAACTGGGGCTGGAGAGATGGTTAAGTGGTTAAGAGCACTGACTGCTCTTCCAAAGGACCTGAGTTCAATTCCCAGCAACCACATGGTGGCTCACAACCATCTGTAATGGGATCCTATCCCCTCTTCTGGTCTGTCCAAAGACAGTAACAGTGTACTCACAAATAAATAAGTCTTTAAAACAACAACAACAACAACAACAACAACAACAACAACAACAACAACACCAACACCCAGGAACTGACTCTTTGAGAAAACCAAAGAGGCAAACCCTTAGACTAACCAGAGGGCACAGAAACAGTAACCAAATTAACAAAATCAAATGAAAAGGAGCCATTACAAAAAACTGAGGAAAATAAAAAACAAACAGGATCCTACTATAAAAGTCTATTCTCAACAAAATTGGAAAACCTGGATAAAATGGATTATTTCCTAGACAGCTACCAGATACCAAGTTAAATCAGGATCAGATAAACCATCTAAACAGCTCCATAACCCCCAACAAAATACAGGTCATTAGAAGTCTCCCAACCAAAAAAAGCCTAGGTCTGGATGGTTTTAGTGCAGAATTCTATCAGATCTTCAAAAAGGACTGAATACCAAAACTCTTCAAACTATTCCATAAAATAAAAACAGAAGGAACACTACCCAATTCTTTCTATGAAGCCATAGTTACACAGATACCTAAGCCACAAAAAGACCTATCAAGAAACTACAGACCAATTTCCCTTATGAATACTGATGCAAAATATATAATAAATAATAAAGGCAAGAGCTGTTGCTTATATGTGGGATGTGTACTTCTACCTAGGCTGCCTTGTCTGGCCTCAGTGCAAAAGGATACACCTAGCCTCACAGACACTTGATGTGCCAAGGTTGGGGAGTATACCCAAGGGTGACCCCACCCACTCAGAGGAGAGGAGGAGGGGGAAATTCTGGGAGGGGGTGACTTAAGAGGGGGGCAGTGAGAGGGATGTGAAGCGAATAAATAAATTAATGAAAAAAATTCTCATAAACTGAATCCAAGAACATATCAAAATAATCATCCACCATGATCAAGTAAGCTTTTACCAGGAATGCAAGGAAGGTTCAAAATACAGAAACCTATCAATGTAATCAACTATATAAACAAAGTCAAAGAAAAAAAACACGTGATCTTCTCATTAGATGCTGAAAAAGCCTTTGACAAAATATAACACCCATTCATATTAAAAGTATTGGAGAGATCAGGCATTCAAGGTGCATACTTAAATGTAATAAAAGCAATATACAGCAAACCAATAGTTTACATCAAACTAAATGAAGAGAAACTCAGAGAAATCCTATTAAAATCTGGAACAAGACAAGGATACCCACTCTTTCCCTACCATTTCAATATAGTACTCAGAGTTCTAGCCAGGGCAATTAGACAACAAAAAGAGATCAAAAGGATACAAATGGGGAGGGAGGAAGTATATCACTATTTGAAAATGATATGATAGTATACATAAGCAACCCCCAAAAAATTCTACCAGAGAGTTCCTATAGCTGTTAAACAACTTCAGCAAAGTGGCTGGATATAAAATTAAATCAATAGCTTTTCTCTACTCAAAGGACAAAAGGGTGGAGAAAGAAATTAGGAAAACAGCACCCTTCACAATAGTCACAAATAATATAAAATATCTTGGTGTAACTTTAGCCAAGCAACTGAAAGGTCTATATGACAAGAACTTCAAATACCAGAAGAAAGAAATTGAAGACCTCAGAAGATGGAAAGATCTCCCATGATCATGGATTGGCAGGATTAATATAAAAGAAATGACCATCTTAGCAAATACAACCTATAGATTCAATGCAATCCCCATCAAATTTCCAACTCAATTCTTCAGAGTTAGAGCAATTCTCAAATTCATTTGGAATAACAAAAAACCTAGGATAGTGAAAACTATTCTCAACAATAAAAGAACTTCTTGAAGAATCACCACCCCTGACCTCAAGCTATACTGTAGAGCAATAGTGTTACAGAGACAGACAAGTAGATCAATGGAGTAGAACTGAAGACCCAGAAATGAATCCACACACCTATGGTCACCTGATCTTTGACAAAGAAGCTAAAACTAGCCAGTGGAAAACATACAGCATTTTGAACAAATGGTGCTGGTTCAACTGGAGGTCAGCATGTAGAAGAGTGCAAATTGATACATTCTGATCTTCTTGTACAAAGCTCAAGCCCAAGTGGATTTAGGACCTCCACATAAAACCAGGTATGCTAAATCTATAAAAGAAAAAGTGGTGAAGAACCTCTAATACTTGGACACAGGGGAAAACTTCCTGAACAGAACAACAATGGCTTATGGTCTAAGATCAACAATCAACAAATGGAATCTCATAACATTGAAAAGCTTCTGTAAATCAAAGGACACTGTCAGTAGGACAAAATGGCAACCAACAGATTGGGAAAAATCTTTACCAACTCTACATCTGATAGAGGGCTCATATCCAAAAATATACAAAGATTTCAAGAAGGTAGACTCCATAGAACCAAACAACCGTATGAAAAAGTGGAGTATAGATCTAAATGGAGACTTCTCAGCCAAGGAATCTTAAATGCCGAGAAGCACTTAAAGAAATGTACAACATCCCTGGTCATCAGAGAAATGCAAATCAAAACAACCCTGAGTTTCTACCTCACACTAGTCAGAATGGCTAAGATCAAAACTCAGGTGACAACAGACGCTGGTGAGGATGTGGAGAAAGAGGAACACTCCTCCATTGTTGGTGGGATTGCAAGCTGGTAAAACTACTTTGGAAATCAGTCTGGTGGTTCCTGAGAAAATTGGAAATAGTTCTACCTGAGGACCCAGCTATACCACTCCTGAGCATATATCCAAAAGATGCTCCAACATATAACCAGGATACGTGCTCTGCTATGTTCATAGCAGCCTTATTCATAATTCCCAGAAGCTGGAAAGAACCCAGATATTCCTCAACAGAAGATTGGATACTGAAAATATGGTACATATACACAATGGAGTACTACACAGTGATTAAAAACAATGACTACATGAAATTATTAGGCAAGTGAATGTAAGTAGAAAATATCACCTTGAGTGGGGTAACCCAGAATCGAAAGAACACACATGGTATGTACTCACTAATAGGTGAATGTTAGCCCCAAAGTCCACAATGCCCATAATACAAGTCACAGACCATATGGAGTGTAGAGGGAAGGAAGACCAGGGTGTGTATGCTCCAGTCCTGCATTGAGGGGGGCACAAGATGATCATGGGAGGTGGAGGGAGAGGGGGACCTGGAAGGAAAAGAGGAAGAAGTGGAAATAAGAGGGGCAGAATCAGGAACTGGAGGAGATGTGAGAGAGGTCAGGAAATCAAACAAAATATTCCGGATAGCCACTGGAGGGTCCCAGATACCAGGGAAACATCAGGCTCCTGGGACTCAGCAGAGATGACTTTAGCCAAAATGTGCAGAGAAGAGGGAAATAGTACCTGTAGAGACCACCTCCAGTAGATAGGCACAGCCCCTTGTTGAGGGATAGGGCCATCCACCCATCTCAAAATTTTTAAACCAGAAATATTCCTGTCCAAAGGAAGATCAGGAACAAAAAAAAATGGGCAGAGACTCAAGGAAGGGTCAACCAAGGACTCTTCCACTTGGGAATCCATCATGTCTTCAGATACCAAACCCAACACCATTGCAGTGGTCAAGAGGCGCTTGCTGACAGGAACCTAGTGTGGTACTTCTTTGGGAGGTCGGGCCAGTAACTGACCAATGCAGATGTGGATGTTTGGAGCAAACCAACAGACTGAACTCAGGGATCCTTATCGGGGAGCTGGCAAAAGGACTGGAGGAGCAGAGGGGAATTGCAACCCCATTGGAAGAACAATGTAGACTGTTCTGATCACTCAGTTCTCCCCGGGTCTAGACTCCCAACCATGGAGTGTACCTGGAGGGATCTTTGGCTCCAGATACATATGTAGCAGAGGATGGCCTTGCCTGACAGCAGTGGGAGGGAGGAAGGCCCTTGGTCCTGGCTTTCTTTGATTTCCCAGCATGGATTGGTGGGGTGGGAGAGTGTTGGTGGGTGGGGGTGCACCCTCACACAGGCAAAGGAGATGGGGAAGGGTGAATGGGGCTTGGGGGTTGCAAATACCCCATAATGGAGCAAAAGCCTTCTGCTGAGGTTGTGGATTCCTATTTGTTGAGGAGGGGAGGAGGAGTCGTTAGAGATAGATTGGGAAGACCGTGAGTGAGGGAAGTCCACTCATTTGCGCTCATTTGTGCGCGTGTGCATGCGTGTTGTTTTCTCTGGGGTTCTAGCTCCCGGGACAGCCTCTGGTGGAACGGGGGAGCATTGACTGGGGTGTGGCTATGTTGGGGTTTCTCAAAACTAGATTATTTTTCACATCATATCTTTTAATCTATTCTATTATTCACTTTACATCCAGATTGCAGCCCCTCTCCCTCTCCTTCCAGACCCACCATCGCAAATCCCTCCTCCCATTACCTTGTTCCCTTCTCTTCAGTGAAGGGAAGACCCCTAGAGTACCAACCTGCCCTGGGATGTCAAGTCGAACAGGAAAAAGTGCATCCTCTCTTACTGAGGCCTGACCAGGCAGTCCAGCAAGGGCGAGGGAATCCAACAGCAGGCAACAGAGTCAGAGACGATTGTTAGTGGATTCACATGAAAATTAAGTTGCATATGTGCTACAAATGTTTAGCGAGTCTAGGTATAGCCTCTGAATGTCTTTTGGTCGGTGGTTCAGTCTCTGAACCTGCATGGGCCCAGATTAGCTGATTCTGTAGGTTTCCTTGTGGAGTCCTTGATCCTACTGGCTTGCTCAATCCTATTTCCAACTCTTCCTCAAGACTCCTAGGTCTCCTTCTGATATTCAGGTGTGGGTCTTTGCATCTGTTTCCATTCTCTACTGGATGAAGCTTCTCAAGAAAGAAGCTAGGTTCCTGTTTGCAAACATAGCAGAATATCATTAATAGTGTGAGGAGTTGACTCTCTCCTATGGAATTCGTCTCTCCCATGAGATGATGGGCCAGTCATTGGTTGACCGTTCTCTTAATCTCTGCTCCATCTTTATCCCAGTGTGTCCTGTAGGCAGGACAAATTTTGGGTTGAAGATTTTGTGAATGAGCGAGGTAACCCAGACTCAGGAAGACATGAATGGTATATACTGATTTATGAGTGGACATTAGCTATAAAGTATAGGATAACCACGGTACAATCCACAGACCCAAAGAAACTAAGTAATAAGGAGGGCACAAGGAAGGATATGTGGATCTCACTCATAAAGAGCAATAACATAGACACTGGAAGTGGATGGAGAAAGGGACCTGAGTGGGAGAGGGCATGAGGAGGGGAGCAGGTATGGAAATCAGTTGTATGGAGAGGTGCGGGCCAAGAGACAGTTGTCAGAAAAGAAATCAGTGAGTGACATATCTGAGACTCGCCAGAGACCTGGGTTTAAGGGAATCTATGAGAGGAAGCTTCTTAGGAATCTATGAGGGTGACCACTTCCTGTAGTCAGGCAGAATTTCCAGTAGAGGGAGGGGGACACTACATCATATATCTCGATTACAGCTTCCCTTTTCTCTACTCCTCCAATTTGTTTCCTTTCTCCTTTCTCACCCAGATTCATTCCCGTTTTGTTTGTCATTAGAAAACCAACATCTAAGGAATAATAATAAAATATTATAAAATTAAATAAGGTTAAACAAAACTTAGCCCATTAGAACTGCACAAAACAAACAGAAGTGAGGAAGACAAGGAGAAGACAGAAAAGAGACCTACTCGTTTTCACACCTGGGAATCCTGTCAAAACAATAAACTGTAATCTATATGCAAAGGACCATTAGAGTAAAATGAGAAAAGACAATATGATAAAATTTAAAGAAAAAAGAGCCTAAGGAAAATCCTCCAAACAACACTGAGGCAATGAACTTTTGAAGATACCATTGACTTTGTTTTTTGTTGGTTATCTACGGCTGGACATTCAGCCTAACCTTAAAAGTGGTTTGTTTCCCTAGGAAGACTCCCTTGGAAGAAATTCATTTTCATTTGCAAGTGGTTATCATTGGGAATAGCTTCTGAGATAGGGGTGGGGACTAATTTTCACTTCGCCTTTCAGCTCTAGGGTCTTAATCAGTGCAGTTTCATGTAGCCCAGTGCATGCTGCCTCAGGCTGAGTGAGTCCATCTTATTGATTTAGAGGGCCTTGTTTTCTTGATATCTTCTACTCCTCCTTACATTCTGTCTTTTCTATAAGGTTGCCTGAGCCTTGAAGGGAGAGATTTGATGGAGACACCTTGTTTAGGGTTGAGCATTCCAAGGTCTCTCATATGCTGCATAATGTCCTGATGTTGGTCTCTGTATTTATTTGTGCCTGCTTTGGGGGCAACAGGGCCAAGCTTCTCTGATGATAGCTGAGCAAGGCACTGATCTATGAATATAATAAAATCTCTTAAGCCATTTTGTTAATTTTTCCTTTTAAAATTACTTTTATTCATTTATTTTATACAGTATTTGATTGTATTTAATTTATAAACCTATTATGATGATGATGACATATCTTCATTTTACATTCCATGCATTCCCCCTTTCTTTATTTTTATATATTTTTATTAGATATATTTCATTACTTATATTTCAAACATTATTCCCCTTCCCAGTTTCCTGTCCATAAGCCCCCATTCCCTCCCACTCCCCCTTATGGGTATTCCACCTATACATCCCCCTTACTGCCCCCCCATATTCCCCTGCACTGGGGGTCCAACTTTGGCAGGACCAAGGGCTTCTGTTTCCCCTGGTGCCCCAACACGGCTATTCTCTGCTACATATGCAGTTGGAGCCCTGGGTCAGTCCATGTATGGTCTTTTGGTAATGGTTTAGTCCCTGGAAGGTCTGGTTGGTTGGCATTGTTGCTTTTAAGGGGTTGTAAGCTCCTTCAACTCTTTCAATAATTCCTCTGATTCCCCCCAAGGGGGTCCTATTCTCAGTTCAGTGGTTTGCTGCTAGTGTTGACCTCTGTATTGGACATGCTATGGATGTGTCTCTCAGGAGAGACCTATATCCAGTCACTTTCAGCATGCATTTTCTAGCTTCACTAATCTTATCTCGTTTTGGTGGTTGTATATATATGGGCCACATGGGGTCAGGCTCTGAATGGCCGTTCCTTGAGTCGCTGCTCTAAACTTTGCTTCTATATCCCCTCCTATGGATATTTATTCCCCTTCTAAGAAGGAGTGGGAACATCCGCATTTAGGTCATCCTTCTTCTTGAGTTTCCTGTGGTCTGTGGATTGCTTCTTGGGTATTTCAAGCTTTTTGGCTAATATCCACTTATCAATGAGTGCATACCAAGTATGTATTTCTGTGATTGGGTTACTCCCACTTCAACACCCTGGCATTTCCCTACACCAGGAAAACCTTCATAGGACCAAAGGCTTCTTCTATTTATGCCAGACAATAACATCCTAGGTTACATATGCCTCTGGAGCCATGTGCCCCCCATGTATACTCTTTGGTTGGTGGTTTAGTCCCTGGGAGCTCTGGGAGGTCTGGTTGGTTAATATTGTTGCTCTTTCTATGGGGTTGCAAATCCCTTCAGCTCCTTCAGTCCTTTCTCTAACTCCTCCATTTGCCTGAGAATTTCATGAAGTCATTATTTTTTTTAAAGATTTATTTATTATTATATATGAGTACACTGTAGCTGTCTTCAGACACACCAGAAGAAGGCATCAGATCTCATTACAGATGGTTGTGAGCCACCATGTGGTTGCTGGGATTTGAACTCAGGACCTCTGGAAGAGCAGTCAGTGCTCTTAACCACTGAGCCATCTCTCCAGCCCGAAGTCATTATTTTTAAAGTACTCCATTGTGTAAATGTATCACATTTTCTGTATCCATTCCTTTGATGAGTGACATTTGGGTTCTTTATAGCTTCTGGCTATTATAAATAAGGCTGCTATGCATATAGTGGAGCATGTATCCTTTTTAAATGTTGGAGCATCTTTTGAGTATATGCCCAGGAGAGGTATAGCTGGATCCTCAGGTAGTACTATGTCCAATTTTCTGAGGAACCTCCAGACTAATTTCCAGAGTGGTTGTACCACCTTGCAATTCCACCAACAAGGGAGGAGTGTTCCTCTTTTTCCACATCCTCGCCAGCATCTGCTGTCACCTGAGTTTTTTTATCTTAGCCATTCTGAGTGGTGTGAGGTAGAATCTCAGAGTTGTTTTGATTTGCATTTCCCTGATGACTAAGGATGTTGAACATTTCTTTAGGTGCTTCATGGCCATTCTATATTCCTTAGTTGAGAACTCTTTGTTTAGCTCGGTACCCCATTTTAAATAGGATAATTTTGTTCTCTGGAGTCTAACTTCTTGAGTTCTTTGTATATATTAGATATTATCCCTCTATTGGATGTAGGATTGGTAAAGATCTTTTCCCAATCTGTTGATTGCCATTTTGTCTTATTGAGAGTGTCCTTTTCCTTACAGAAGTTTTGTAATTTTATGAGATCTCATTTGTCAATTCTTAGTGTATAAGCCATTGGCATTCTGTTCAGGAAATTTACCCCTGGGCTCCTGTGCTCAAGGATCTTCTCTACTGTTTCTTCTATTAGTTTTAGTGTATCTGGTTTTATGTGGAGGTCCTTGATTCACTTGCACTTGAGCTTTGTACAAGAAGATAAGAATGGATCAATTTGCATTCTTCTATTGCTGACTGCCAGTATAACCAGCACTATTTTTTGAAAATGCTATTTTCCCCCCACTGGATGGTTTTAGATTGTTTGTAAAAGATCAAATGACAATAGGGTGTGGGTTCATTTCTCTGTCTTCTTTTATTTCATTGATCAACCTGCCTTTCTCTACCAATACCATGCAGTTTTTATCATTATTGTTCTATAATACAGCTTGAGGCTAGGGATGATGAATCCCAACCCCCTGAAGTTCTTTTATTGTTGAGAATAGTTTTCACTATCCTAGGTTTTTTGTTATTTCAAATGACTTTGTAAATTACTCTTTCTAACTCTGAAGAATTGAGTTGGAATTTTGATGGGCATTGCATTGAATCTGTAGATTGCTTTTGACAGGATGGCCACTTTTATGACATTAATCCTGCCAATCCATGAGCATGGGAGATCTTTCAATCTTCTGAGGACTTTGATTTCTTTCTTCAGAGACTTGAAGTTCTTGTCATACAGAACTTACACACTTACTTTCTGGGTTAGAGTTACAAGGTATTTTATAGTATTTGTGACTATGTGAAGGGTGTCATTTCCTTAATTTCTTTCTCAGCGTGCTTATCCTTCAAGTAGAGGAAGTCTACAGATTTGTTTGAGTTAATTTTATACCCAGTCACTTTGCTGAAGTTGTTTATCAGGCTTAGTAGTTCTCTGGTGGAACTTTTTGAGGTCATTTAACTATACTATCATATCATCTGCAAATAGTGATATTTTGACTTCTTTCTTTCCAACTTGTATCCATTTGACCTCTTTTTGTTGTCTAATTGTTCTGGCTAGGACTTCAATTACTATATTGAGTATGTAGGAAGAGAATGGGCAGCCTTGTTTAGTCCCTGATTTTAGTGGGATTGTTTCAAGTGTTGAATTTTGTCAAATGCTTTCTTAGCATCTAATGAGATGATCATGTGCTTTTTTTGTTTGGGGTTTTGTTTATATAGTGGATTACATTGATGGATTTCATGGTGAATGATCATTTTAATGTGTTCTTGGATTCAACTTGAGTATTTTGCATTGATATTCATTAGGGAAATTGGTCTGAAGTTCTAGTTTTTGTAGGGTCTTTGTGTGGTTTAGGTACAAGTGTAATTGTGGCTTCAAAGAACATATTGGGTAAAATTCTTTCTGTTTCTATTTAGTAAAATAGTTTGAAGACTATTGGTAGTAGGTCTTCTTTGAAGGTCTCATAGAATTCTGCACTAAACCCATCTGGTCCTAGACTTTTATTTGTTGGAAGGCTTTTAATGACTGCTTCTATTTCTTTATGTCCTTCTTCAAATCCTTTATCATCAGCATGAGATGCGATTTTTAAATCCAAATCTTGCTTTTCCGGTGTGTTGGATACCTGCTGTGGTAGGAAAACTTCGTTCTGATGATGCCAAGTAGTCTTGGTTTCTGTTGCTTAGGTTCTTGTGGTTACCTCTTGCCATTTGTTTAGTTCTGGTGTTAGTTCAACTTGCTGTCTCTGACTGCAGCTTGTCCCTCTGTGGGCCTGTGAGCCTGTGATCTTAGAAGAGCAGTCCTGGGAGACCAGCTCTCTCTGGGCAGAATTTCAGCACGGAGGGCTGTTGGACAGCTCCTGTTCTGGGAGCAGATGGAGATACAAAATGATCCTGTTCCAGAGTGCTCTGCAGTTCCTATGCTCTGTCTGCTTCTAGTGGGTTCCTCTTTGGACAATTATTGGAGTGAACGTGATATCTCACCTGTGGGCCTAGGTGTTGGAACATTCGGGAAGACTAGCTCTTTCTAGGTAGGACTTGGGCATGGAGGGCTTCAGGACAACCCCAGCTCTGAGCACAGATGGAGACAGGAATGATCAGGTTGCAGGTTGCCCTTTGTATTATTTGATGACTTCACTTAGCTTACCTTTGTTTATATATGTATTTAGGAAACTTCTATTGTATTAAGCTTTTACATTACCCCTCAAATGGCCCATGATTTTAGCTGTCTTTATTGGCAGTCCCTTCTTTGTGCCCTGCTTCTCCTGCACACTTTATCATTCCATTCCCCCTACACTGTAGAGCCATAATTATTTCTTTTTCCTAAGGAGATCTATCTGTCTTCCCTAGTCCTTTACTCTGTACTCAACCTTTGTGGTTGTACTGACTGTAGCTTTATTATCATTGACTTAACAGCTAGTATCTACATATAAGCAAATACATAAGATCTGTCTGTCTGGGTCTGGGTTACTTCACTCAGCATGATGCTTTCTAGGCCCATCCTATTTCCTGTGATTTCCATTATTTCCTTTTTTAAAAACAGCTGAGTAATACTCCATCTTATAAATTCATTCCTTCTTTATTCATTCCTCTTGTGAGGGACATCTAGATTGTTTCCAATCTCTGGCTATTCTAAATAAAGCAAAAATCAACATGGCTGAGTAAGTATATTTGTGGTAGGATGTAGTGTCATTTGTGTTTATACCCAAGAGTACTGTAGATGGATCGTGAGGTGGATCAATTCTCATCATTCTTAGAAACTGCAATGATTTTCCCAGTGGTTGTACAAGTCTGTACTCCCAGAAGTACTGGATGAGTGTTTCCACATCCTTACCACCATGAGCTGACACTGTGTTATTGATCTTAGCCATTCTGACAGGTGCAAGAAGAAATTTCAAAGTGATTTTGGTTAGTATTTCTCTGATGGCTAAATGTTGAACATTACTTTAAGTATTTCTCAGCCCTCTAAGTTTCCTCCAGTGAGAATTATCTATTGAAATGTGTGCCCCATCTTAATTGAGTTATTTGTTTTCTTGTTATCTAATTTTTTAAATTCTTTATGCAACTGTGGATATTAGCCATGGAGTATACGACTCTCCAGTATTTCCATGTGGTATTTTGTGCTATAAACTTGCCTTTAAAACTGCCTTTATTGTGTCTCATAAGTTTTGGTATGCTGTATATTCATTTTCATTCATTCTAGGAAGTATTGGATTTTCTCTTGACCCATTTTAATTCAGTAGTTTGTTGTCCAGTTTTCATGAATTTGTATGATATTTTTTGTTGTTGATATCAAATTTGAATCTGTCGTGGTCAGATAATATGCAGGGTGTTATTTCCATTTTCTGGTACCTGTTGAGACTTGACTTGTTTTCTGTCCAAGTATGCAGTCAATTTTGGAGAAAGGTCCATGAGGAGTTGAGAAAATAGTATATTCTACTGTCGTCTTAGAAGAAAGTCTATGAAGAAACATCATGATCTTTATAAATCTTATAAAGAAAAACATTTAATTAGGACTAGCTTACAATTTTAAACCTTTAGTCCATTATTGTCATCGCAGGAAACATGGAGGTATACAGGTAGACGTGGTGCTAGAGAAGGGGCTGAGTATTATACACTAGTCTGCGTGAGGCAAAAGGGGACTATGTGCCACATTGGACAAGGCTTGAGCATATGAGACCCCAAAGCCCACCTCAACAGTGACACACTTTTTCCAATAAGGCCACACTCCCTAATAGTGCCACTCCTTATGGGATAAGCCTTCATATACATGAGTCTATTGGGACCACTCCTATTCAAACCATCACACACCATAAGAAAACATAACCAGAATCAACAAATACCATTCACTGATAATACTCACCATCAATGGTCTAAATTCTCGAATATAACAACATGAACTAACAGAATGTCCGTGGTCCTGCTGCATATGGGGTCTTTGTCAATATCTATAGCTCATGTTACCACCAAAGACCTTGTATAAGTCAGAGGTATGGTCTGCCACCTGAGACCATGTATTATCTGAGGGCCATGCTGCCAATTAGGCCATGGTGACATATGGGCCTATGCTACCACAGTGAGCCATGTCTGGGTACACGGTCCTATTGCAGTCAGGCTCTGCGTTGATGTCCAAGGTCTGTGTTACTATCAAGGGTCATGAGTATGCCCCTGGTCTAGACTGCTACCTGGAGCCAAGTTGATTTCTGAGCACTGCGCTGAGCTGAACCTGTTTCTTGTCTGAGCAACTTGGTATAGCTGGTCCTGGTGAGCAGGCACAGGGTAGTAGATGTTCTGACTAACTCAACGTCTAGCCAAAACCAGATCCAGGACTCTGAGTGGGCTTACTCCAACATTCACCCTATTTATGAACTAGAGCACATGAAGAAGCTAATGTCACAGACCCCAAACTTCACAATCTTCACGACACATAGCAACAATAGTCTATCTGAGAGGAGTCTAGTATTGATAATGTAGCAGAAGACCAATGACTCATTGCAATGAATATTTGCAAGTAATGCTGTTTCTACAAAAGGGTGTACTGTTTGACACACCATATCTCCCTTGGAAGGATGCTTTCTTTTTTAATCTTAATTAATATATTTGTATATATTTTATTGTTTTTATTGTTTGTTTTATTTAGCAGAGGAGATTTCAAGGGCTGAGGGCCAATATAAAGAGACAGGGAGATGAGTGTGATTGGGGTGCATGATGTGAAATTCACAAAGAATCAATAAAAAGATGAGAAGGACATTTATTTGTTTGTATTTTAGTTATGTATTTGTATCTATGCATGTATTAATGTTTCTGAGTAGTGTTCTCAGAAGCCAGAAGAGGGTATCTATCAGATCCCTATTGGTCGGAGTCACAAATGGGTGTAAGTCCCTTGATGTGGGTGCTGGGAACTGAACTCTGGTTATCTTCAAGAGCACTAAGCTATCTCTCTGGTCCTGATTTTTTTTTGTTTGTTTTTTATTTTTTATTCCATCCATCATCTTTTTTTTTATATATTTTTTATTATTATTAACTTGAGTATTTCTTATATACATTTCGAGTGTTATTCCCTTTCCCGGTTTCCGGGCAAACATCCCCCCCCCTCCCTTCCTTATGGGTGTTCCCCTCCCAACCTCCCCCTTTGCTTCCCTCTCCCCAACAGTCTAGTTCACTGGGGGTTCAGTCTTAGCAGGACCCAGGGCTTCCCCTTCCACTGGTGCTCTTACTAGGATATTCATTGCTACCTTATGAGGTCAGAGTCCAGGGTCAGTCCATGTATAGTCTTTGGGTAGTGGCTTAGTCCCTGGAAGCTCTGGTTGGTTGGCATTGCTGTACATATGGGGTCTCGAGCTCCTTCAAGCTCTTCCAGTTCTTTCTCTGATTCCTTCAACGGAGTCCTGTTCTCAGTTCAGTGGTTTCCTGATGGCATACGCCTCTGTATTTGCTGTATTCTGGCTGTGTCTCTCAGGAGCGATATGCATTCACATTTTGATCATCCGTCTTGAGTTTCATTTGTTCTAGGCATCTAGGGTAATTCAAGCATTTGGGCTAATAGCCACTTATCAATGAGTACATACCATGTATGTCTTTCTGTGATTGGGTTAGCTCACTCAGGATGATATTTTCCAGTTCCAACCATTTGCCTACGAATTTCATAAAGTCATTGTTTCTGATAGCTGAGTAATATTCCATTGTGTAGATGTACCACATTTTCTGTATCCATTCCTCTGTTGAAGGGCATCTGGGTTCTTTCCAGCTTCTGGCTATTATAAATAAGGCTGCGATGAACATAGTGGAGCACGTGTCTTTTTTATATGTTGGGGCATCTTTTGGGTATATGCCCAGGAGAGGTATAGCTGGATCCTCAGGCAGTTCAATGTCCAATTTTCTGAGGAACCTCCAGACTGATTTCCAGAATGGTTGTACCAGTCTGCAACCCCACCAACAATGGAGGAGTGTTCCTCTTTCTCCACATCCTCGCCAGCATTTGCTGTCACCTGAGTTTTTGATCTTAGCCATTCTCACTGGTGTGAGGTGAAATCTCAGGGTTGTTTTGATTTGCATTTCCCTTATGACTAACGATGTTGAACATTTCTTTAGGTGTTTCTCGGCCATTCGGTATTCCTCAGCTGTGAATTCTTTGTTTAGCTCTGAACCCCATTTTTTAATAGGGTTATTTGTCTCCCTGCGGTCTAACTTCTTGAGTTCTTTGTATATTTTGGATATAAGGCCTCTATCTGTTGTAGGATTGGTAAAGATCTTTTCCCAATCTGTTGGTTGCCGTTTCTTTCAGTGATCACACAAAAGAACTGGTTTCTTAGGACTCTTTCCACACACCATATACTCAACACACACTCTTCTGCTGACCCCTTTTTTGTTTCCAAATAGTCTGTCTTCCATTCCCTTCCACTTACACACACACACACACACACACACACACACACACACACACACACACACACACGTAATTTAGATTTCACACATGAGAAAGCTGTGGTATTTGTTCTTCTGAGGCTTGCTTTTTTCATTAACTTAATTATCTTCTGTTCCATACATTTTTCTACCAGAGACATAGTTTCTTTTTCTTTATGAATGAATAAAAATTCATTGTGGGTATGTGCCACTTCATTTACCTATTCATTTGTTTATGACTTTACCTCCAGTTTTTCTGTTGGCCAGTGTCAGAAGAGTTTTGTGCTCAATATGCTCACTTAACTTTATTTGTCATACAGTTCCTTGTACTGAAAAAGTTGCATTCTGATTTGGTAATTCCTGTAACATCTTGCACAATTATTGAATCTTCTCCATTTTTAAAATTAATTTTAGAATTCCGCAGTCACTGAGAGGATCCTGAGTAACAGCAAAGCACCCTGCTGCTGTCCTAAGAGGATTCTTACACTGTGTTTACGACAGCAGGTCTGAGAATATCTCTACTTATTCCCTATTTTTTTCCCCATTTTGTTTTATTTTTCCTCCCAGTTCCTATTCACCTTCCCTCACATCCATATTTACTCCCTATTTGTCTCTCATTAGAAAATACCCAGGCTTCTAAATCATATAATAAAATGAAATGAAATGAAAATATAATAGGATAAAATAATCACATCAGAGTTGGGCCAAACTAATCAACATACGGAAAGGAACTCAAGAGAAGGCACAAGAATCAAAACTTATCCATTTGCACACTCCGAAATTCCATGGGAGCACTAAACTGGAATTCATACTATATACAGGACCTAAAATAGACCCGTGTGAGTTTTCTATGTGCTGCCTCCGTATCTGTGAATTCATATGAGCTTTGCTTAGTTTATTCAGAGGGTCTTGTTTTCTTGGTGTCCTCCATTGCCTCTAAATCTTACACTCTTTCTGCTTCCTCTTCATAAGGGTTTCTTGAGCTCCGAATGGAGGGACTTGATGGAGATTTAGGACTGACTCACTCTCTGCCAATGTCTGGCTGTGGGTCTCTGTGTTTGCTTTCAAATGCATTACTTGGCTTCATAAAGATTGCCTTGTATATTTTTATAACATGTAAGAGAATAAGCAATGTAAGGTTCCATATATATATATGTATATATATATATATATATATGTAATAGCGAGTTTTCAAGTGCCAATCTCAAACCATAGTTCATAAATGGTGCCAAAATATTGACATGGTGTGCAATATAAAAGAAAAAATATATAAGTTTTAGCATTCTATAGATGATAGAGGTGAAAGACACCATGTAAGTTTTGCTATATAAATTTCTCATGTCATACCTGGAGTATGGAAAATCAGAGCTGAAGCAAATTGTTACTGGTTATAAACTGGGTAATTGTTAGTTTACTGATTCTGCTAGACTTGTTGGCTAGCAGGACCCAGGAGTGTTCTTGTCTACCTCTCCTCAGTGCTGGAATTTCAGGTGCAGCCAGCTGCGCAAGACTTTTTGTATGGGGGCTTGAGATTCAATATTAAGTCCTGAAACTTGAATGGCAAGCTCCTTACGGCTGAACTATCTCATTAAGCATTCACTTTTTAAGTTCTTAACTGTCTTCCCTTTAGGGCATGTCCCTTTCAAAGAGTTGAGGAAATAAAACATGTTAAAATAGGTTTGATATTGAAATATTTGCTGCTGTTTAGCATAAAAACTTTGAGGAAGACTTATAAATGTTATTTGCAGAATGGTTTGCTCCACAACGGCAGTGTATTAACACTTTTTAAATTTTTATTCTTTTCTTTTATTGCCCAATAACTCCTTTTTCATATTCATTGTAGTGGAGGAGAGGTGACATCTGGTGATTAATTAGTTCAGAAGTGTTAGTTCCCAAAGGATTGCCTGTTAGATACCTTCTAGGTCATTAAAAAAAAGAAATCTATTGCTTATGTTTACAGGTGGTGGCACACTGAATTTAGATTGGTTGTAAGGCACACATTGAATTTTCTACATCTGTAAGTCTCATTTCTGTTCCTCTCTTATTATAGTTCTCAGCATCAACTCTAGTTTGCATTTTAAATGGCCTTATGAACAGTTGCTTCTGATTCTATGTTCTGTTACACATTCCTTAGGTTTTCTCTTGATTCTTGTGATAACCTGAATCATTTAAGACATAACACTGTCTTAGCTTAAAGTTATTAAAGAAGTCACCCTCTTCCAAACCCTGAAGAATTTTGTTAGTTGGGTAACATTGAAAGTAGATGGCCTTAATCTTATGTGAGCATGGATTCTATCAGATTAAATAAGTCATTGAGGAACCTAAAATTTTCCCACAATATTGATATTGACTAATATAAAAGTTTACAATATTCTTTAAGACACTATATTTAAAAAAATATCTTTGAAAACTAATACTTGATATTGGTATTGGAAAATAGCTTGTCCAGGATAAAGTGAAGCAAAGACATCATTGACAGAGACCTAGATGGCAAGATAAAGAACATTCAGCGATGTATTCAGAGCACTGCTAAAGAAAACTTATGTAAAAGATTTGACCGTTTTTAAGGTTTAGAACCATCAAAACCTAGGATTTTTTTTTTTACGTGCCTCAGTGTAAAAGGACCAAGACTTGGGTTGAGTTGTAAAGACACCTATATATGTTTTGAGATCCTCACCTTACATGGTCCATCAGCTCAGATGATACATTCCCTTAGGGTCCTGCCTGTGACTCACGTCATGCAGAATAATCCAGGGAACTAGGAGGAGAAACAAAAAAGGCTATCACAGCACACCTAGGGAAGAAAGACATTCTTATGAACCTTTTGTGTCAGCTATAGTGAAGAGTGAATATGAATTTGTGAACAGCTATGATATATTCCAAACAATTGCAAATGCTTCTATACTAGTACTGAAATAGCTGTGGATACAATTATCATCAAAACCATGATTTGACCTTTATATTTTTTTTCTTATTTTTTTTTTTGTTACAAAAGGGAGGTCACACGAAAAAGATGCCCCGCTTAATTCTTAATTGCATCTATTATGCATTTATTGAGGTTCTCTAATTATAATCTTCAAAGTGTCAACTAAATAGATTAAAGACTGCCAATATTAATTTTATGTGATTCACTATTTTCAAATCTGTGAAGAGTTATTTCCTGTCTCTTGGAAAACAAAGACAGTGCTTCTGTATTATAAGCTGGCTTTTACCATTTTAATTCTGGTTCATCATATAACTACAGTGCCAGGTGATTTCTCAATGTCGTTGCTATAGAGAAAATGTGTTCTTTTGGTTTATTTCAAACCTAGATCTGTGATCTTCATAGCAAATCAGAGTTCCAGGTTTTAGGATATTGCAAAATGTATTACCCCATTCCCTCCCCACCCCCACCAAAAATGTAAAGTTCCTCATAACCATAACCATTACCACAGGCTATTGTACAAACCATCAATCTGCATTCAGTTATGTGCTGCGAAGTTAAAGTACTTATTTACTGACATGTATATTAATCCTCTCTTTGCCCCTAGCACAAAACTGTCTCAAGCTATCCAGATGTAATGAATTAAAACCACCATATGAACCTATTACGAGGTGGGACATTTTTACTGACCTCTTTGTTTCTCATCTCTGTCTTTGGATAGAGGGGAGAAGTTTCTTCTAAACGACTGACCAAACTTCGTCAGTCATTGTTTGGTATTCAGTCCTCATGCCTAATCTATTGCTTCTTCTTTACTCTGTTCACAAAGTCTCATACATTGGATTTCAATTAACTACAAATCCACCAGGGCATGAAGTCATTCTGGGGAAAACATGTCCTCAGAATAGCAGAAAGATAACCAATTAACAACAGAGCACCTAAGGGCAAAGGCATCATCATCATGTTGGGCACAACGTTTATGGGCACAGTGGTGCTCTTCAAGTGACACCCTAGGTCCCCATTCATGACAAGTAAGTTCTTTGTGAGTTCAGGAGGTTCTCCGGTGCTGGTCAGTAAGGATGTGCTCCAAATCAGAGTGAAGTGGTCTGGACCTTGAAAGCACACTGCTTAGCTTGTCACTAGTTAATTCTAAGGATTATGTATTCTCAGAAGCAGACTGATGAATGTGATAAATTTGGTGAATTCAGAAATGAATCATCAGATGGACGGTCCCGGAAATACACTGATTTGGAGACATACTGATACAGAGGTGGTCTAAACCACCATACTGATTTCAGCCTGAGTTGTCACAGTGCTTCAATTTGCCTTTCTCAACCTATAACTTTTTTTCTGTAACAGCTAGTGTGGGATTTCCAAAACCACCAGACATATTTTGTGTCTAAACCATTCACTCTTCTACCATTTCTCACTATAGGCTGGTCCTATCTGTATTAGAGTCTGCTGACCAACTAAGAACTACTTCAAGCTTGCAGAGGGAAGGGTTTTGATATATCTCATGTGAATTTACCAGGTCATCTGCTTACCTTTCTTGAGAGAAAGGTATTTGACTGAAAAATATTTAAGTGGACAAGAGATAAAAATTTTAAATTCAGATAGTAAACTGTGGGCTTTATTTTCAATATGAAAATAGAAAGAATTATTGAGCAGAGAGGCTCCATTTTTCAACGGATACCTTGAAAAGGTACCTATTTATAATCCAAAGAGCCCATTGAAATATGCAGTTCAGTACCTCATCTTGCTTGCCTCTCCATGAAAGGTCAAAAGAACTTCCTGCTGTGATGTGTTTGAATCCCTGAAAGATTGATTATATTTCTATATAATGCAGAATTTCTGAATCCAGTGAACCATAACTTATGTAATTTGTATTGTACTTTACCATTTACCTTTGAAGTGCTTAGGGATGAAACTTTCTTCAGTAGGCAATAGAGACTGGAGGAGGAGCACTTCTTTTCTTTGTGTTCCCTCAGTGGTTCATTTATCTTCAAATTTGGCATGGATTTCTTTCTTCCTTAGAAAATCCTCTCTCTCTCTCTCTCTCTCTCTCTCTCTCTCTCTCTCTCTCTCTCTCTCTCTCTCTCTCCTCCCCTGTGTATCTGTGTGCATGTTTGTGCATGTCTCTCTGTGTGTACCTGTGCATGCACATGCATGTGTGCATGTGTGGTACACATGAATACAGGGACTTGTGAATACCCAATGGGAATTCTTGATGATTTGGAACTGGAGTTACGGGCAGTTGTGAGCTATCTGGATGCTAGGAAATGAAGTTTTGTCTTCTAAGTCAGCAAGTGCTCTTAACCACTGGAGTTATCTCTCCAGCCCCTTGGATTTCTTAATAGGATACAAAAAAGACTTAATTTTGGCATTTAAGAAGGAGAGAGTTTGAGAACATGAAAGAGGTGTTTTATGATATTCAAGAAACATGTTTTCTTTACATATGATGCAAGTTTAGCCAGAGAGATAATGTTTTCCTTTAAGCGACTCAGAAAGCATCAATTGTGAACACTTTAAAATTTTTGTATAGTTTTGGAAAATCTATTATATCCCATAAACAGGACCCGTTCCTGCAGCAAAATTAGGGAAGTCAATGTTTGTAGTCTCCTCACTGCTATTCACTATATTCCCAGATGGGTGGCAAATACCTTCTCTTTCCTCCTCTGTTTTCAAGCACCACCACCACTTCCCCTCACTTGCAGATTGCCAAATGATTTGAAAGCTTGATGTAGGACAGTGACTAAACAATGTCAGGCTTCCAAGTGTTGGTCCTCCACACACGTGCATATTAGGTGAGGGGCTATGCAGATGAGAGTAATTCTTTTTTGAGCAGCAGAGCTGAGTCAGAAGTCCTTGAGGCTTTAGAGATACTCCTGGAACTTTTGGGAAAACTTCCAAAATCCTCCTCTACTCCCCCTACCATTCACTCCCCTGTCTCCATTTTCTATATTTCCCCTGTTCTTTACTGCAGTATCTGTCTATGTCTCTACTGTTTTCCATGTCTTCTGTAGAAACAAGCTTTTCAAAGATTATAACTAAACCTCATGAAACAGACTCCCCCATATCCTAGTCTTTTCTCCTAGTTAAATTCAATGTATTTCTCTGAAATAAATACAAATATCCCTCCCCCAGAAAAACCTGACTTGACTACATCAGCCCTGTCATCTGTTCTTGTATTACTTTTCTGATACTATAACTAACATAGCAGTTCTCAGCTGGTGGATTACAGTTATGAAGTAGCAACAAAAAATTATTTTATGACTGGCAGTCAATGAAACATGAGGAATCACACAGCATTAGGAAAGTTGAGGACTGCCTTAGTAGAACATGAATTTTTATCTCACAGCTTCTGAATATTAGTAGCCCACTTAGGGCTTACTGGGAACTTCTGCTCAGGTCTCAAAAGGGCACAGTCAAGTTGTTTTCTTGGGTGGTCTTGTTTAAGGTCTGGAGTTCTTTTGTACATGACCGTATTGGTGGGAAAATTTATTTCTTTGCAGGTGCATGACACAGGCTGACCTTTTTTGATGATCTGCTAGCCTGGGACTGCTCTTGGTGTCTGGAGTCTGCCTATGGTTCATAGGAGAATGCTCCAACACAGAAAGCATAATATAACTGTCAGTTCTCTTAAAGATGACCAAGAATGTAACTTCTGGTGTTTCTTTTTGTTTTAGACATCCTTTGATTAGGAACGACCCACTAGAATATTCTGAAAACAATACTTATTTTGCTGAGCTCAAAGCCAAATGTTTAGTAATCACAGGAGAGATGTTTTATAGAAAAGATATTTCATCATATTCACACCCTGTATTTATACTGAAGGAGAGAGGATTATCAGGGAAGTTACAGCAGGTGGCAGGGATCTGAGGCTGCCAAGAATCCTGCTTTCCCAAGAACCCCTCACATCATAAGTACTTACTCTCTTTTATCTCAGCATAGCTTCCCAATATACTCTTCTCCATGATTTTTCCATTCATGTAAGTCTTTCTTAATTACATTTCCAGCAGAACAGGGAATACAATTTAGGGAATGATGTCTTGGGTAACCAGTGAACCCTTGACTCTTAGCACAATTTAAGACTCTATTAATACTGAAATAAATTAGGAACATTATTGGGATAAAAAATATTGAACATTCTATAATAACTCCCTGACTTTAGATGTGCATTCTTGAATCTGTGCATTCCCTTTTTGCTATAATGAAAAGATAGAAGAGGAAGCCCTTGTGTTATAGATAAAGACTGAAGGGAATCTTTTTGACACTTCGATTATGAGGAGGACATTCTTATTCCATTTAAGCATTCAACTAATTAGTTGAAAGACATACATCATGGGGGTTAATCCACTTTATCCAAAATATACTGATTTAAATGTAAAGATTAGGGCTGGAAAGATGGTTCAGCAGGTAGAGGTGCATACTGACCAAGCCTAGTGTCCTGAGTTTATTCCTTGGAACCCTAATAAAGGGGGGGAGAACCAGCTGTACAGCTTGGTTTTGTAACCTCCACAGATGCCCTGATATGTGTGCTCACATGCAACGACATACATGACAATATATTTAAATTAATTTAAAGATTATCCAACATTTACTTTCAGAAATATTCCTAAATATTTGTCCAAGTATTTGGGCATTATGGCCTAGATAAATGAAGACATAAAATTGATCATCACAGTGCCCATATGATTTAATCTTGAATTTATAATTAAAATCACATATTTTTGAGAGGCTTAGATGTTACCTACTTTATTTATTTAAGAAATTATCACCATATATGTATGTGTACAGGGTATAGAAATGTAGGCTTATTTCCAAGGCATTTATGCATGGAGACCAGTGGACAACCTCCATTCCCATTTCCTGTTTTCCTCTCATTCCACTAGTCCTTCTCATATTTTCATGTTATTAATTTTGGTGACACAATGAATTTCAATATGGTTGCTTATAGGAACCTTACCTGTATCTATGTCACTAGAAAACTGTTTCACTCTGTCTCAGAGACTGTTAATTGGCTATAGATCCTCAGGGAGGGGTGACACCTCGAATACCATTTTCTCTTCTGTAACGGGACATTGAGGAACTCAGTCTTTGTCAGGTTTTGTGCAGGTACTTAACGGATGTGAATTCAAGAATAGAATGCTATGCCAATGTTGAAACACACAGTTTGCCAATACTCTACCTCTTCCTGTGGCTCTTAAGAGTCTTTCTAACCCTTTGCCAACTATGATCCCTGAGCGATAGAGGATGTGATATAAATGTCCCACTTACAGCTGAGCATTTAATAGATGTTTACTCTTAGCCCTCAGCCTAAGTATTAGTGCCTCAATCACACATATTCTAAGGTGTACAGAGAAGACTAGAATACTTTCTCCTGCAAGAAGAGAGATTACTTGGCAAGAATTCTTGCCATCAAGGGCTCAAGCTGGAACATTCAGCTTTTGAGACAAAAGTTCATGCTGGATAAAAAGTGATTTTAGCACCAAGGCAATATTCCCATGGACCTCAGGAGGTTTCTCTTGACTTTTCGGCTCCTATAGAATTTTCTATGTTCTGCCCACTCAATCATAAGATACACTGTTGTCAACAAATAATAAATGTTTTCTGAAAGTTGGAGAAGGTAGTAAGATAAATATATTGGCTTCTCTACAACTTCAGTTTTTAATAAATTCAAGCCTGTAAAAAAGTTGGAAGAAAATACAAACACCATCAAAGAAACATTTGATTCTAATTTCTCCTCATGGTCCAACTTCCCCTCCTTTCCTTTTTATTGGCACACAATATTATTATGGTGATAGCTGACTTCAAACTCCTGTGCTAAAGGAATCATCCTGCCTCAGCCTCCTCAGTATCTGAGAATTTAGGTATGTACCCTGTACCAGGTTACTTATTAACATTTCAACATATTTTGCAATTATCTATCTATCTATCTATCTATCTATCTATCTATCTATCTATCTATCTATCATCTTTCTTTATATTTGTAATTTGCCTGTAACAAAGAGAGGAAAGAAAGTTTGGTAAAACATTTTGAACTTATTTGCACATTTTCATTTCATATCATTTATGTTTCTACCTTGTAAATTTACAGGCTTAAAAATAATTATGACACTATTGCTAAGCCATCTATATCAATAAACAGAATTACCTAATATGTAACTCATATTTCAATTTCTCAATTAACTAAATAGTGTCCTTTGCATATTTTTATTTTAGCTTTGATCAGCCAATGAGTTTATTGGGGATGTTTATGAGAACATAGGTCCTTTACAGATATTTAATAATTACTTTAAAATATCAATATTTCAGGGCACTTAAAAATAAAACTAAGAGCACAAGATTCTATGATACCTTGAAGACAAGTGCTTAGAGAACACGTGTTTGTGCAATTAAAAAATTAGGTGTTTTCATCTTTTCAATAATGGGAAAATACAACAATCAATAAAGAATATATCAGAGTTTCTATATGCATAAGGGCAGCATGCACTTATTGGAATTACCGCAAACTTATTCCTTTATTTTAAACTGTGGCTTCATTTATTGAAAAGTAGCTTTCATATTTAAATTGTATTAATGCTTGATCTTTTGCCCAAAGCAGCAAGAGATTAGTTTAAAAAGTATGTTCTCCTTAATTTGAAGGCAGTGATTAAAAGAGATTCAGAGCTTTGAAACTGTTGTGAGCATCCTACTTAAGAAAATAAACACTAATTGAAAGAGCTAATCAAAACCCCATCATCCTGAAGAGCACTTGGATAGTTCACAAGTGTGCAGCTCTGGTAGACAAGGTGCTCTTAAGAGGACCACACTGTTCCAAGCAGAGGGACTGTGCACTAGAGCTCCTTGGGAATGAGGGGGACTGTTAGAACAATAGAATGTTCTGCCACAAATTTTCTCCATTTTGCAGAGTGACTCATCCTCATCTTTAGTCAATAAAACTATTAATACTATAATTCCTTCAAGAAAGCCTTGCTCTTGCCAATGTGTATGTATACTGCATTCACACAATGTCTGGGAACACTTGGATAAATAAACATTTTTGATAAACTCTTTAAAATTAGACTCCTAGTCTAATTTTTGTTGCTGTCACACAGACTCTCTCTGCCCCTGTAGTGCTTTCATTTGTATGACAATTCATTCCTGAGGTCCTAATAAAACTTCAGAGATGAAAAATGTACTTGAGAATGCTTTTTTCAGATAATTCTGATAATTCTAGAAGATTCACTTGTAATCTTCCCCCTTACAAAACCACAGATAATACAATTGACTACACAATCTATCTAGGTGACAAGGAGATCCTAATGACTGTTTTCTGATCAAAAGAATAGTTGCTGGTTTGGTAGAGGGAAAGGAGTGCAGCAAGCTTTGGAGAAGATAGGTTAGAGACGGTTGCTGTCACGGCTGTTTGGTCAGTTTCAATTGTCTGTGTTCAAGACAGGGTTGGTGAGCAAAGCTACAATGGTATTAATATATGGAGCCCACACAACCTCATGCGGATGCTTAAACTAGCATGGAAGAAGCCATACTCATTGTGTCTAAGCATAAAGTGTGACGATCTCCCTTCTTTTATTGGGTGATATTTTTTCCTTTGGTTCTGGAATTCCTTCTCACTGCGATGTCACTAAATTAAGCAAACCCAAGCAACTTTGTTTAATTTGACAAATTCTAAAAGAAAAGGGGCTACGAGTTTATATGTATGTATTTGCAGTATTGTTTTAGAAGCTGGTGCTACAATAATACTTAACAGGAATGGCAATCATTAGCTGTCATAATGACTAACTCAAAGAATACCTAATGATATTCTTTCATTTTACCAACGTCTTTAAGTTTGCTATAGGAGCATTGCTACTGGTTTGTATATGGTATGGAATCATCTCTCTTTCCCATAAACAAGTGTTTTATATCTCCAGGGAGGCCTTACACCTTTTCAAGTCTCTTGACACACAAACATGGTTGTCTTCACTCATTTGGACTGCTATATGAAAATACTATTTTTTATGTAGTTTATAAATAAAAGTTGGTTTATTTTTTATGGTTCTGGAAGCTGGGGAGTTCAAGAGAGAGGTTTTGATAAATTCGGTGTTTTTTAAGAATAAACTTGCTGGGTCAGAGTTAGCAAACTGTATCTGTGCCCTCACATGGTAGAAGGAATAGAGGTTGGCTATTTGGATGCTTTTTTTTTTTTTTAATAAGAACATTACTTGGGTCATAACACCTAAATATCAAAGTCACTAGGTAATGGCCTCTAATGTGTATTTAGGCTCCACCATCTTTGAGAACTTTCCTAAGCTCTGTCTAAAAAATTGTTTTTGAGTGGTAGAATGAAGGAATTTAGAATTTTGTGCCTGCAGTAGTTCCAAGTCTGAAAAGTTTTGCAGATAATATTGGTGACCTGCGTGAATCGATGAGAAGAAAAACTCTCAAAGCTAATCTCCACATTGGGTAACTTTCTCACCGCTGTGAAAAAAAAAATACCCGACGAAGTGAATTTAGGCAGGAAGTTTGGTTTATTTTGTCTTTCAGCTTGAAGCTGCATCATGGTGAGAATGTCACAGCAATAGGAGTTTGAGGCATCTGATCGCATTTCATCAGCCATCAGAAAGAAGAGACATGGACGCTGTTGCTTGGCTTGCTTTCTGCTCTGTATTTACATCAGTACCTCAGGCTTTAGAATGAGGTTGCTCACATTTCGGGTGAATCTTCTTACCTCAATTAACCCAGTCTGGAAACTCCCTCAATAGAAAGGCCCAGAGGCTTGGTTCCTAGGTTTTTCAATTAATGATATTAACTATAACCATCATATAGATCGATTGGTACTCTCTGCTTTTGAATTTCTTCTCTAAATCTTAAAGACAGGGAAAGGTAGGTTACTAGACTGTGACTGTACGACACTGCAGTCCAGGCTGTCTAGCTCTGACCTCTTCCTTTACTCCCTTACCCTACCCAATTGTTGAATCTCAGTGAGTAAGCCATGCATGTAGACTTTGGGTTGTTGGAATTAAAAAGCAGAAGTCATTATAATGCTCTGCCCATGGATGTGGGAAGGTGTTCAGAATGAAGGATTTTACACATTCATGAGTGGTAACCTGTGACACTTAGTCCATGAAGCTACCCTAGCAGATTTGATGATAAGTCAACAAGGCCACACTTAGTAGTGCCACTCACTCCTTGGGTCAAGCATATTCAAAACATCAGAGCCACCTCCAGTAGTTTATATTGTTAAAGATAGTTTAGTGCACAAGCCACCATAGCCGTGAAGAAGCCGATACTACCTATTGTATAGTGTTATTAATCTTGTTGTTTGACTCAGGGACCAAAGGGTGTGTGGGTTCTAATTTCTGTTCCATCTCCATGCATACTTTGACACAGACATTTTATTCTCAATTTCATTTTTCATATCTGTCATATTAGGAACCAATAGTGGATAATTATAAAACAAATATAAACAATTATGTTCATGTTAAATCATCTTCTAGTAGTTGTGTGAACAAGATTAATACCAATTTAAACCTTTAATCAATAAAAAGGGATGGATGCCATTTTGTATGGTTTCGTGCATTCTGAAAAGTGAAGGGCAATCAGTCAGATGCCTAGAATAATAAAAGAAGATAGGAACACACGAGATGTGTAGCTGGTTTGAACAGTGAGGTTTCTTAACAGGAAATTTCAACACTTTTTGAAGTGTACACATTTGTAATTTGTTCTTATAATTTGATAAGACTCTGTCAAACTTATTCTTCTACAATTTCATAATTGAAAAGCTTTTGCTTGCAATAGAGTGTCGAGTCAGATATACATCGGCTTAATGGACGTGCTATTTTAAAGATTGGGTAGAGCTTTTGCAAAATGCAGACAATCCTTACGATGTTTTTTAAAGGCTTCCTGCCACAAATTGCATTTACAGTTTTCATTTTGTCTTTAAATGTACAGTTAAGGCATCTCTCCTTATTTTTATTTTAAATTGGCCCTGCTGTTTCTCTCTTAGGAAGGTGCCTCAATGCATTCCTATTTCTCTCGGCTATTGTAATCTTTCCCACATAAATAAAAACAAAGTGGCTTATTTTAAAAAAAGAGTATTTAAAGAAAACTCCCTTGCAGTTATAAGGAAAATGCTTTAATCATTATCAGATTGAAAGAAGTAGGTAGTGAAGTTATAAAAGAGTTACCACTGAATGTTTTCCTTGATATTCTTGGATGCTTCCTCCCATATCCATTGCTGAAAAAGTTAACTCTGAAAAAAGTACAGGTAGAAAGAAGGGTGATTGATCAGGACAAAAATTACAATTGGGTGCCAGTGGCACACTCTTCTATATGTGGCCCACAGGAGTTCAGATACAAATTAATCGCTTCTGTTATTCTTAGACCTTCATCAATCAGATCAAAATTGTACCACTTACAATTGGCTCTTTCTGCTAGGGAGGTCCCCATGGAGAGTTGTTGACTGCCAGTTTCTATAGAGACAGCAGAGCAACAGCCCATCCCAGTTTCTGTGACACAGCACATGGATGCGGAGCTGAGTGTCAACAACAGTATTCTGATTTTGACCGTAGCAGCACCTTTTCAGGATTTTCCTTCAAAATACCAGAGACATTATTTTTAAACTAGGTATGCTTCTCAAAACTTGTGTGACCAAGGTACAATTTTTAAAATATGGCTTTAAACTAATCTAAGATTCCTAAAGCACAGGGCAACTAGAGGACAGCAAAAATAAAAATAATAGAAACAATATCGACCTCAAGACTGTTTAAGAAAAAAAGAAAAATAGATTTACAGACAGATTTTCTAAGATGTTGTGTATATCTTCAAAAGCAACAGTATTAATAATAGCAGATATTTAATTACAGGAACATTAATGACACCAGCCAGGAGAGACTATGACCATGTTTATAACTGAGTATTGAATTCACACCATTCCCCCACAAATGAAAGTTTTTCTTGTCATCACACCAATTTGCTTTGTCAAAACCTTGGCTTTGGTCGTTTATTAGATTGTACTTTAGAGGATTTCCTTGTTGTTGATAGGTCAATCTCTCCTTTACTGCCCAGCCTACTTCCTCTTTCTTTGCAGTCACAATTCTTATTTTATACGACTTGAGGAATATAAAAGTAAATGATTAATTGAGTTTATATTTGTGAAAATGCATAGTAGAGTCTGGTTTACAGTGGGTTCTGAATTAATATTAGCTGTTTAGGTTCTAGCTTTGTGTATGGAAATGGGTTCTGATGTTCAGGGCTTTCAACAAAGCTGTAATTTACCATACCACTGAATCTCTTAAATGTCCTGTGAACTGGATGAGAGGTGTTCCTTTTAAACTTTCCTTTACGAGAAATACTGGTGTCATCGTTTGAAAGTATGGAATGAGGGTATCTTCTACAGTTCAAAGAGACTGGGAACTTACTTGCCCTTGAGGAAAACTGGCTTGTAAGAAAGATGGGATAGATTTTAAGTACCTACTATGTTTGTAAGACATTTTGCTATTATTGGTTGGCCATGAGGAAGTAAGTGCTCATACTGAGAAGCCAAGGAAATACAAGTGACTTCTTGGAACTGGAGTCAGGCTGCAGTTGACAGCTGTAGGAAACAGAATTCTCAGGTCTATAACCCTAGGAAACTGAGTTCTGCTAGAGCCTTTTATCAAGAAGGTGGACCATTCTGCAGTTCGGCATCTGAATAAACCCCAGGTTTGGCCAACATCTTGTGAGAGCAAACAAAGGAACTGACTGAGACATACCTGGTTTCAGATTTATTAACATTATTATAGAACTATCTCTTGTTTTAAGTTAATCTCTTTGTGGCTATTTGTTACACAACAATAGATAACTGACAGTTTTTTCCCCTCCTCCAACATTAAAGTATAATAAATGCTTCTATGACAGTAGATTTTAGTTTAAGCTTCAATTTCTTCTTGGATTAGAATTTACCAATGATATATATGTCATTCTCTGAAAGAATGAGTTTGAATCAACTGCCTATTCGATGAGTGTGTTCTGAGTTTTTCTAAGTAAGTTTGACCTACCATACATACATAAATACATACATACATCACATATATAGATTGTTTTAAGGATTGTCTGACACAACTAAGAAAATGATTAGCACGATGTCAATTGGATAACAGATACACAATGTATAATAGTTCTTAATAATGATATATGCACTACTTATATTTTAAGAATTCGTTGAATGCTCATACAGAGGTCAGAGTGGAAGCAGTAGCTATTGGAACTTTCTTATAATTTAAAAATATTTTTATTAACATATTATAAAGGCAGGCTTTGCTGAAAAGATTTGATCCATTGATGTTTAATACAATAAACACAAAATGATTGTTCAAGAGATTGAATTTTAGATGAAGAGAGAAAACTAATGAGTGCAAGCTGCCAAATATACCACAGCATATGAAAGGCAACCACAGGTAGGAAGGGAAATCAAACCATTTTTGGAACTGTGTTCAGTATTCAAATGTCTGAATTCATCTAAATGAGCTCTCATCGTTCCCTTCTGACACTAGGTATTGCTGCAGACCTAGAGGAACTACTAGACAAATTCTGATGCTTCTTTTTAAAAACTTTTTTTTAACAGTACATGTAGCGCAATTTTCATACATTGTATTTCACAACAGGCTAAGAGATTTCATTTTCTATATATATTTATATCACTGACAACATACCTAAAATAATCTCCTTGTAATTCGGAAACTCCATCCATGCTTTCAGAGATTTGGGTCTGTGGTTGCTTTGTTCTGTTGCTTTGGGCCTATGACAACACAGTGTATTGTAACAGGCATGGTGATAAAGGAGAACCACATGTAATATTGTAGCTAGGAATCAAAGAGAAAAACAGGAATGAGCTAGGTCCTAATATCTCCATCAATGTCACATTCCCAATGTTTATGAAATTTCCACCTAGTACTTTTTTTCCCTTGAAACAATTTAATACTCACTAAAAGTGCTACCAACCTTTCAGAAGAAGGGCTTCTGGGAAATATTTATGATCAACCAAATTCCATGGTATGCCTCATGCCCAAGAATAGTTAGTTGACTATCCCCAAAAAGACTTCATTTTTTTTTATTGTTTTGTGTTTCAGTTTTTTTGGTTTAGCATTGTTTTGTTTTTAAGAGACAGGAGGAATTCGAACTTGAGTTGGTAGAAGTGGGTATATGGGAGGAGTTGGGGGAGAGGAAAGAAAATCAAAATAATTTGAATAAGAACTAAAAAATTAATTTTGAAAATATTGGTAGAGCGCTTGCCTAGCAAGCGCAAGGCCCTGGGTTCGATCCCCAGCTCTGAAAAAAGAAAAGAAAAAAAAAAGAAAGAAAAAAAGAAAGAAAATATTGAAGATGTAACATACTTCAGTTATGAAATAGAGTGTCGAAAAATTAAGTGATTTTTCCTCTTTGTTCTGTAACGCATCTAAGGATCCATTCTTTTAGGATATATGGTGCTGTGTTACATGCATCCTATATCCATAGAACCTTATCTATTCAGCTACTTTTCCATTTCTTATAATTACAGTTCTTCATGTAGCCCACGCGACATGTCCTTCCAGGTACTGTCTATGTAATAATGGAATTATAAGTGCTTGTTAGTACAGGTTGCCCCACTTTCTTAAAATTCAAGTGCCATTTTCCAACAGTAATTCAGGGCCTTGACTATGTTTACAAACCACATTAAGGACAGACATTTAGTTGTATTGCAAAGGAGACAGTTCAAGAAGTTGTTTTCTCTTACCCGAAAGTTAAACAAATACTAGCAAACAAGTAAGTATAAGTATTACACACACACACACACACACAATTGAGATTAATTAATACTATTTTGCATAGGCTTAAAATATATAATCAATCTTGTACTTTCCTCATGCATAAATATTTTCAAAACAAATATGCCACATATTCATGCATGGCTGATAATGATGTTCATGCATGGCTGATAACGATGTTCATGCATGGCTGATAACGATGTTCATGCATGGCTGATAACGATGTTCATGCATGGCTGATAACGATGTTCATGCATGGCTGATAATGATGCTCATGCTCTTGCTCAGTTTTGGTCATGGGACATATGAACTTGTCTAATACCTTAGATTTAACAGGAAGTTTATATCTCAATACCCATAAATGTCTAAATATATACTTCACATTGTCATGTGAATATGAACAGAAATCCTGATACATTAAATATTTTTTCAGACATGATACCTCAAGAACGAAAAATGTTATGGCAGTTATGACTTGAATATTAAATGTCCCATGTAGTAATGTAGCAAAGCCTTGCTTCTCAGCTTGTACTGCTATTTTGGGAGACAGAAACAGAAATGTTAGATGTAGAGAAAATACCTTATATATTGTATGGATACATCACCTGTCAATTAAAAAAATCATGGCCTATGGGAAAGGGTAGAATAGAAGGTGGAACATCCTGGAGGCAAAAGGAATTCTGGGATAGAGCCAAGTAGGGGAGATTCATCTAGAAAAATGTAATAAGACAGGTACAGGTCTACCTGAGTGATCAGAATGTACCTGAGCACAGGAAACTGGCCATGTGACAGAATGTAGTTTAGAATAAATGGGTTATTTAAGTTATGCTCTAGTCAGAGAGGAGCCTGGCTATATGACCAAGGTATTTGTAAATATAGAATCTGAGTCTTTTTTCTAGGAGCACGAGCTTGGGAGGAGGAATGACCAAAGTTCTATAGTTAGGAGGTTAAACATGGTGGTAAGGGTCACTAATGGTAGGTTCTTAAGGGCAACTTCTCCCCAGTCCCTTTCTGTCTTTCTCGTCTTCCCTGAGGAGATTGCTTCTTCCTTCCTTATGCTTCCACCACCCTGATGTTTTGTTTTGTCATGGACCCAGAACCAAAAGAACTGAGCCTATGTACCAAAACCTCTGGAGTTCTAATTCAGATAATCAGTCCCTTCAGTTATTTATTTCATATATACAGTCACAAAAATGAAATTATTAGTAAGCCCCGTTACTCTAAGAAATACTTTCTGTTTTTTCCTATCATTTATTTCCTTCCCAAAAGTTACACTTTCTACGTCACTGATGGCAGACTTATCGCGAGATTGGCTTCGGTCAGTGTATCATGGTGAAAACATTATGTACCACTTCCTGTCTGAGGCAGTAAGACCGTTTGTGGTATCCTGTCACGTTTTCCTCGTCCCACAGTCCAACATTTCTGTTAGAAGTTGTTCCTAACACACAGAAAAGGATAATTTTGATGGCTGCTACCAAGTCATGAATGATAAGTAATGTGAACAAGAAAGAAACATTTGTTGCTTGAAGTCACTGCGACTTGTTTATGTTGTTGTTACTACAGCATAATTTAGCACAGGCTGGAAAATGAAGACAAATGTAGTAAGGAGATTTGAATAGTTGTTCGAGGCAGAGAATGAAGCCTCTTCATTTCACTCTCATCGCCCATGATCTTCACAATCGTTTCATGTGTTACATTCACATCTCTGTTTCACAACTGAGAAAAATGCAGCTCATCAAATTTTCTCAGTTTCATCTAGTTAACAAGATATATGAAATATGGCTGGAAACATAAGTCTAGCTAATTTCCAAGTCTCACCCACAGGATCTTGCCACATGGAGCTTGAGAATTAGATGTCATATAGTACAATATGTTCTTTGTTCAGAAAAATAAACTCAGGCAATTGAAATCCCAAGTGCACAGTCCTACTGTTTGGATAAAAGCTACAACTGGAATCATTAATCTTCTTGACTGTGACTCTAATCCATGTACCTTTTTTATGGTATTTGTGTGTGTCATTACAGCTACATGTACTTCTTTAAAATTATATCCTTTCATCTACAGAATATATAGAACGCAATAGTTATATCTGTTTATATATCTAGCATCTATCTCATCTATCTATCTCATCTATTTCATCTATCTATCTATCTATCTATCTATCTATCTATCTATCTATCTATCTATCTATCTAAATATCTATATACCTGGCATCTATCATTTATTATATTTGAGATTAGACCAACCAACATTATAAAGTAAGAAATTGTAGCATGTACCTTTACTAGTAGAATAGTATAGTACCTAGACAAAAACTAAAAATATTTTAAGTTATGATTCTGTCTGTTATAGTTAAAGAGTCATTTTGGAAAATATTTTGATTATTTTATTGCTATTTTCTATTGTTGTCTTTTTTTTCTTGGCATTTAAAAATACGTATTAGGTAATCCTGTTTCCTAGGTGACTTGAAATTTCATCTTTAATTTCTTATATACCAGATGCTAAAATGACATATTTTCTATAATTTATACAATTAGAAATGATGTTATACCATATTCATAGAAATAATATGGCTTTATTAAATACCTAAATACCTAATTTTTTCTTAAATTAAGAGTATTTAAATAGAAGGGAAAGATTTTAAAATATGCCGTCTATAAAACCACGCCTCAGCAAACCTTGTAAATATATAAGTGTGCCATAAAGCCTATTAATAGGCACTTTGTTTACATATTTTTATCTCAATTATCTATGCCCATAGGGCTCATTCAATCAATTTTTCACTAAGTAGTTTTCAAAATATAATTACTCTTATGGGTAGGTCTATGAACAGCAGTGTCGTTTATGCTATCGTTCACTAATTGCACTTTGAAGCTATTATAATGAATTATACCAGTACATTCTTTAAGAAGATCAGTTAGTGCTAATCATTTGTATCGCGTATATCACTTAGAAGAGATCCATCCATAAAAGCCTTTCATTTACGGCCTCATTTCTTTTCAATTCTCTTGTAATGCATGCTATAGCTGTAAACATACACAACATGTGTTCTGCCTCCTATTAGCCTGGTAATCTGATTCTCAGTTAAGTACTGAGATTTGGAACCTGGTTACATTCTGTGTTAGTAGTGAAGCTATGTAAACCCTAGTGTAACAATTAGTTTTAAAAATTAAGTTATTGCGTAATATGTACATGGTCAACTTTGCTTAAAGTAATTAAAGGTTGATTTATAGGTCACTGCCAAAGTTTTTTCTTAGTGTGTGTGCAACCCTAGATTCAACCCCACTGTCATGTGTAAGTAAGTGAATGGTTGCATAAATGCTCTACCCCCTGCTCACCTTTCTACTCATATTCTTTTTTCTTTTTTGATTTTTTCATTGCTGTACTTTTTGGGTTGAAGTAGTACTTTATTTTATTGCTTATGTTAAAATTTAAAAATAGCCCTTATATTTTACTTTTGTGTTTTAGAGAATAATCATGCTATGGTCATGCCACACAGAGAAACCTCTTTTTGGTGATGGCAATGCAGTTTGTGTGTGTGTGTGTGTGTGTGTGTGTGTGTGTGTGTGTGTGTGTGTGCTGTATGTGTCCATGTATATGTACTGGTTACACTTAAAAATACTTATGTAAGTATATATCCACATGTATGTATATGGATAACTTTTAGAAAGCTTCTCACTTGCAGTAAATAAAAACTTTTATTTTGTATGGATATACACACTGAGAGCATTCATAGGAATCTGCAAATGAAATAATGGCTATAGAGGATATATGTTGTCTTAGGTTTTAGTTGCCCTGATAAATACGATGACCAAAGCTGTAGGAAAGAGCTTGTTTGGTGCTCATGGTTCAAGAGTGATAAGAGTCCATCCCCATCACAACTGGGAAGCATGGGAGCAGCCAGGCCTGGTGGCAGAAACTGCTGAGAGCTCACATTTCAAAGCCCATGCAGCAAACATAGAAAGCATACTCCGAATGGCTTTGGAACCTCAGAGCCTCCCAGTGACGCACTTCCTCCAGCAAGGACATACCACTTAACCTGTACCGAAGGACCACTCATTGTGAGCCAAATAGTTAGTGCCTGAGAACATGAAGGATATTTCATCCAAACTATCCTTTAAGTATATTGAAATTTTTAACTTTTTTTTCAAAATACATCCTAACCAGCAGGTGTAACTGTAGTTGTAGTAACATAGAAATATGTAGGGTTTTATTTTAGTGTGTAAAGGTCAGTAGTTCTGTAGCCTAAATCTTCTCTGTCTCTTTCTCTCTGTTTAAGATCCTCAACAAAGGTTATAATATATCTTTTGTAAAAGTCAAAAGCTATAAACTTTATTTATTCATCTTCTCCATATAGTTAAGTACTTTTGACGAGTATCCCTAAATATATGGGAAAGCAAGATACATTTTATGGAAGAAGCAAAATTTATAGTGACATAACTTGATATTGATAGAAAAGTTCTCTGAAGTATTTGTTTGGACTTTTAACTCCTATTGAACACTACGTCCTTTTATCAGTTCCAATTGCATCCCAATATTTTATTGCTTTAGTTTAACCTAAAAATATTTCCACTTTCTCTCCGGCATCCCCTTAGCTCCAGAGAGAAGTGGTTATGTCCTATGGTTGTTTTAGAACTTATCAGATAAGTTTTAACTAAAGCTAATAAAATATCATATACAGAGTTCTTAACCAGTCTTTGAGGGGAAAATGTCTGAGATGAAACATTAATTCCAGTATAAATGCAATAGTTATAAATAAAAACAGTAATGATTTTAAAACAGAAAGTAAAAAACAAAAACAAGTAAGTGAAAAAAATCAAAGCAATCAAATCTGTTAGGATTTGGCATCAAATGAGATGTTATCAAAGGGAAAATTTTTACTGAGAGGTAGGTTAATCTTTTTGTCTTTTGAGATATAATTTTATGTGTGTGTATATGTGTGGGTACATGTATATATGTGTGTATATGTATCTATGCATATATGTATGTATGTATGCATATGTATGTGTGTGCATGTATGTATACATTTGTGTATGTTTGCATATGTATGCATGTGTATATGTGTGTTTCTGTGCCCATGTATGTGTGTATGTGTGTTTGTGTTTATGTGTGTGTATTTGTGTATGTGCATGTGTGTGTTTATGTGTATATGTGTGTATGTGTGAGTGTGTGCACATACATGTATGCATATGTGTGTGTGTGTGTGTGTGTGTGTGTGTGTGAATGTATTTTGGAGAATGGAAGAAAAGGGTGTGAGGTGTGAGATCTTGTAGAGCTTTAAATTTGTACTTTGAATTATAGGTCATTCTGAGCTGCCATGTGGGTGCTAGGAACTAAACTAAGGTCTGGAAGATAAGCAAATGTTCTTATCAGTTGAGTCATCTCTTTGATTCTTGTCTTCTCTTTTTCTACACCCTCCCTCTGTCTCTGCTTCTGTCTCTTCTCTCTCTCTTTCTCTTCCATTCATACTTAGGGTAGGAGGCAACTCATATCATAGGAGTGTCAACATACTCAAAGTCCCTAATAAATAACATAGTAAATAGTAGACATCTAGTTTAGTGTTCAAAGTTTCAGAAGATGTTGTGTGGACAGTGCTTGTCTGTGAATGTTGACTCCTTATAATGTGATCATATAAAATGACTGGACAAGGTACCTTTGAGTTCTGAGAAGGAAGCAATTTAAAAGAGTTTAAATGTAGATAGGGTTGTTTAGCAGGCTTTTGTAGGAAAGATTCAACAACAATTCCACTATTATGCCATTTCTTTAATAATAGCACTTTTGTTACAAAACATCATCATTATAAAAATGTTATTGTAAGAAACGCTCTGTTATTCAGAATTGCTTCATCGATGAAAGTGCTAAAAACATCTTAGAGAAAATTATCACAAATTCTTCTTGCTTTGTAATGGAAAATTTTATTTCAAGTCTTATTTAATTCTCTTGGAAAATGGATCTCAAATTTTGTTCTGATGCCTCTGAGGCCTGGTCCAGATGGCAGCTGAGGACAGGAAATTGCTTGATAGACAAAAATCAGTTTGATCAAATATGCTGATATTTTAGCTGTCAGCGTCTAGCAAGTCAAATGCAGTTCACTTCTTTGCTTTACTATTTCTCAAATACTGTATATTTTGTCTTTCCAAACAAAAATACACTAATTTCTATAAAATATTCAAGGAACTGCTTTATTTAATTTGGGTGTTGTATCCGTTAATAAAAGAGTGACACAGTGTAATCATTAAATGTCATCAAGATTAAAGTATCTCTCACCAATAGTTAATATAGTGGTCAATGTAAACTTTAGCAATCTATATGTTCTAGAAAGCAAGTATGAACTAAGGAAAATAGATGTTTTAAAGGATAGATAAAGTTCTAAAATATAGCACTTGTTTTAGAATATTGAAACGTTGGCCTTATAGAAGCTTTTCTATTTTATTAGATCCCATTTGTTAATAGTTGATCTTTGAGCCTGAGCCATTAGTGTTCTGTTTAAGGAATTTTCTGCTGTGCCAATGTGTTTGAGGTTTTTTCCTAGTTTTTCTTCTATTAGATTCATCATATCAGATTTTATGTGGAGATTCTTGGTTCTCTTGGACTTGAGCTTTGTACAAAGAGATAAGAATGGATCTATTTGCATTCTTCTATATGCAGACCCCCAGTTGAACCAGCACCATTTGTTGAATATGCTGTCTTTTTTACCACCGGAGGGTTTTTGGCTTCTTTGTCAAAAACCAGGTGACCATAAATGTGTGGGTTTATTTCTTGCTCTTCAGTTCTGTTCCGTTGATCTACTTGTCTGTCTCTGTACCAAGAAATCTTAATGATTATGCAATAGCCTTCATACATATTTAAATAAAATTCCAAATAAGATTAAAAATGTTTCACTGTGCCTTCTGGATCAGCTTTGTCATTATTATATATTTGAGTGTTTGATTTTTAAAGAACATGAACTGTCTAACTAAGAATATGCACTGTCTGCCTCACAGTAAAATTGAGTGTGTGCTTACCATGTATCAAGGAAGACACCTGCCAGAATGATTCTTGAATAGGATGACTGGTGGTTCAGTAAAAAACACAGAGGTGTGTGTGTGTGTGTGTGTGTGTGTGTGTGTGTGTGTGTGTGTGTGTTCACATACACATGTATGCATTTGAATATGATTTTTTCAACTTTATTAAATTGGGTATTTCTTATTTACATTTCAAATGTTATTCCCCTTCCCGGTTTCAAGGCCAACATCCCCTAGCCCCTCCCCCTTCCCTTCTATATGGGTGTTCCCCTCCCCATTCTCACCCCATTATTGCCCTCTCCCCAAGAACCAGGTTCACTGGGGGTCCGGCCTTGGCAGGACCAAGGGCTTCCCCTTCCACTAGTGCTCTTACTAGGCTATTCATTGCTACCTATGACGTCAGAGTCCAGGGTCAGTCCATGTATAGTCTTTAGGTAGTGGCTTAGTCCCTGGAAGCTCTGATTGCTTGGCATTGTTGTTCATATGGGGTCTCAGGCCCCTTCAAGCTCTTCCAGTCCTTTCTCTGATTCCTTCAATGGGGGTCCGTTCTCAGTTCAGTGGTTTGCTGCTGGCATTCGCCTATGTATTTGCTGTATTCTGGCTGTGTCTCTCAGGAGAGATCTGCATCCGTTCCTGTCGGCCTGCACTTCTTTGCTTCATCCATCTTATCTAGTTTGGTGGCTGTGTATGTATGGGACACATGTGGGGAAGGCTCTGAATGGGTGTTCCTTCAGCCTCTGTTCTAAAGTTTGCCCCCAACCCCTCTTAAGGGTAATGTTATTCCCCTTTTAAAGAAGGAGTGAAGAATCTGCATTTTCGTCATCTTTCTTGAGTTTCATGTGTTCTGTGCATCTAGGGTAATTCGAGGATTTGGGCTAATATCCACGTACGAATGAATGCATGCCATGTGTGTTTTTCTGTGATTGGGTTGCCATTTCATCCTAAAAAACAGTGTTCTTTGCCTTATAGAAGCTTTGTAGTTTTATGAGATCCCATTTGTCAATTCTTGATCTTAGAGCATAAGCCATTGATGTTTTGTTCAGGAAGTTTTCTCCAGTGCCCGTATGTTCGAGATTCTTCCCCACATTTTCTTTTATTAGTTTGAGTATATCTGGTTTGATGTGGAGGTCCTTGATCCACTTGGACTTAAGTTTTGTACAGGGTGATAAGCATGGATCGATCTGCATTCTTCTACATGTTGACCTCCAGTTGAACCAGCACCATTTGCTGAAAATGCTATCTTTTTCCATTGGATGGTTTTGGCTACTTTTTTCAAAAATCAAGTGACCATAGGTGTGAGGGTTCATTTCTGGGTCTTCAATTCTATTCAACTGATCTATCTACCTGTCTCTGTACCAATACCATACAGTTTTTTTTTTTTTTTTTAATCACTATTTCTCTGTAATACTGCTTGAGTTCAGGGATAGTGATTTCCCCTGAAGTCCTTTTATTGTTGAGGATAGTTTTAGCTATCCTGGGTTTTTTATTATTCCAGATGAATTTGCAAATTGTTCTGTCTAACTCTTTGAAGAATTGGATTGGTATTTTGATGGGGATTGCATTGAATCTGTAGACTGCTTTTGGTAAAATGGCCATTTTTACTATGTTAATCCTGCCAATGCATGAGCATGGGAGATCTTTCCATCTTCTGAGGTCTTCTTCAATTTCCTTCTTTTTTTTTTTTTTTTTTCCCTGGAGCTGGGGACCGAACCCAGGGCCTTGCGCTTCCTAGGTAAGCCCTCTACCACTGAGCTAAATCCCCAGCCCCTTCAATTTCCTTCTTAAGAGGCTTGAAGTCCTTATAATACGGATCTCTGGCTTACTAGGGTAAAGTCACACTGAGGTATTTTATATCATTTGGAAATATTATGAAGGGTGTCATTTCCCTAATTTCTTTCACAGCTTGTTTCTCTTTTGTGTAGAGGAAGACTACTGATTTGAGTTAATTTTATACCCAGCCACTTTGTTGAAGGTGTTTATCAGGTTTAGTAGTTTTCTGGTGGAACTTTTGGGATCACTTAAATATACTATCATATCATCTTTAAATAGTGATATTTTGACTTCCTCTTTTCCAATCTGTATCGCTGTGATGTCCTTTTGTTGTCTGATTGCTTTGACTAGGAATTCGAGAACCATATTGAATAAGTAGGGAGAAAGTGGGCAGAGTTCTCTGGTCCCTGATTTTAGTGGGATTGCTTCAAGTTTCTTTCCATTTATTTTAATGGTAGCTACTGGTTTGCTGTATATGGCTTTTACTATGTTTAGGTATGGGCCTTGAATTACTGTTCTACCCAGGACTTTTATCATGAAGTGGTGTTGAATTTTGTCAAATGCTTTCTCAGTATCTAATGAAATGATCATGTGGTTTTTATCTTTCAGATTGTTTATATAGTGGATTACGTTGATGGTTTTCTGTATATTAAACCATCCCTGCATATCTGGGATGAAGCCTACTTGATCATGATGGATGATTGTTTTGATGTGCTCTTGGATTTGGTTTGCAAGAATTTTATTGAGCCTTTTTGCATAGATACTCATAAGGGAAACTGGTCTGAAGTTCTCTTCTTTGTAGGGTCTTTGTGTGGTTTAGGTATAAGAGTAATTGTGGCTTCATAGAAGGGATTTGGTAGTGCTCCATCTGTTTCAATTTTGTGGAATAGTTTGGATAGTATTGGTATGAGGTCTTCTATGAAGGTCCGATAGAATTCTGCACTGAATCCATCTGGACCTGGGCTCTTTTTGGTTGGGAGACTTTTAATGACTGCTTCTATTTCTTTAGGAGTTATGGGGTTGTTTAAATGGTTTATCTGTTCCTGATTTAACTTCGGTACCTGGTATCTGTCTAGGAAATTGTCCATTTCCTGCAGATTTTCAAGTTTTGTTGAATATAGGCTTTTGTAGTAGGATCTGATGATATTTTGAATTTCCTCTGATTTTGTTGTTATGTCTCCCTTTTCATTTGTGATTTTGTTAATTTGGACAGACTGTCTGTGTTCTCTGGTTAGTCTGGCTAAGGGTGATCTGTCTTGTTGATTTTCTCAAAGAACCAGCCTTTGGTTTTGTTGATTCTTTGTATGTCCTTTTTGTTTCTACTTGGTTGATTTCAACTCTGAGTTTGATTATTTCCTGCCTTCTACTCCTCCTGGGTGTATTTGCTTCCTTTTGTTCTAGAGCTTTTAGGTGTGCTGTCAAGCTGCTGATATCTGCTCTCTATCCAGTTTCTTTCTGCAGGCATTCAGAGCTATGAGTTTCCCTCTTAGCACAGCTTTCATTGTGTCCCATAAATTTGGGTATGTTGTACCTTCATTTTCATTAAATTCTAAGAAGTCTTTAATTTCTTTCTTCATTTCTTCATTGAGCAGGTTATCATTGATTACAGCATTGTTCAACTTCAATGTATGTGTGGCATTCCTTCCTTATTGTTATCGAAGACCAGTTTTAGTTCATGGTGTTCTGATAGGACACATGTGATTATTTCTATCTTTCTCTATTTATTGAGGCCTGTTTTGTACCCAATTATATGTTCCATTTTTGAGAGAGTACTATGAGGTGGTGAGAAGAAGGTATATCTTTTTGCTTTAGGATAGAATGTTCTATAAATATCTGTTAATTCTATTTGGTTCATAACTTCTGTTAGTCTGTCTATATCTCTATTTAATTTCCGTTTCCATGATCTGTCCATTGATGAGAGGTATTGAAATCTCCTACTATTATTGTGTGAGGTGCAATGTGTGTTTTGAGCTTTAGTAAGGTTTCTTTTATGAATGTAGGTGCCCTTGCATTTGGAGTATAGATATTTAGGATTGAGAGTTCATCTTGGAAGATTTTTCCTTTGATGAATATTAAGTGACTTCCTTATCTTTTTTGGTGTCTTTTGGTTGAAAATCTATTTTATTCAATATTAGAAAGGCTACTCCAGCTTGCTTCTTCAGACTATTTTCTTGGAAAGTTATTTTTCAGCCTTTACTCTGAGGTAGTATCTGTCTTTGTCTCTGAGGTGTGTTTCCTGTAGGCAGCAAAATGCTAGTCCTCGTTACATATCCAGTTTGTTAATCTGTGTCTTTTTATTGGGGAATTGAGTCCGCTGATGCTGAGAAATACTAAGGATTAGCGATTGGTGCCTCCTGTTATCTTCTTATTTGGAGGTAGGATTATGTTTGTGTGCTTGTCTTCTCTTTGTTTTGTTGCAAAATGATTAGTTTCTTGCTTTTTCTAGTGTGTAGCTTTCCTCCTTGTGTTGGGCTTTACCATTTATTATCCTTTGTAGGGCTGAATTTGTAGAAAGATATTGTGTAAATTTGGTTTTGTCATGGAATATCTTGGTTTCTCCACCTATGTTAATTGAGAGTTTTGGTTGATATAGTAACCTGGGCTTGCATTTGTGTTCTCTTAGGTTCTGTATGACATCTGTCCAGGATCTTCTGGCTTTCATAGTCTCTGGTGAGAAGTCTGGTGTACTTCTGATAGGTCTGCCTTTATTTGTTACTTGATCTTTTTCCCTTACTGTTTTTAATATTTTTATTTTTGTTTTCTGCATTTGGTGTTTTGACTATTATGTGATGGGAGGAGTTTCTTTTCTGGTCCAATCTATTTGGAGTTCTGTAGGCTTCTTGTATATTTATGGGCATCTCTTTCTTTAGGTTAGGGAAGTTTTCTTCTATGATTTTCTTGAAGATATTTACTGGTCCTTTGAGTTGTGAGTCTTCACTCTCTTCTATACCTATTATCCTTAGGTTTGATCTTCTCATTGTATCCTGGATTTCCTGTATGTTTTTGGCCAGTAGTCTTTTCCATTTTCCATTACCTTTGATCATTGTGTCAATGATTTCTATGGAATCTTCTGCTCCTGAGATTCTCTCTTCTATCTCTTGTATTCTGTTGGTGATGGTTATCTCTATGCTTCTTGTCTCTTCCTTTGGTTTCCTGTATCTAGGTTTGTCTCCCTTAGTGCTTTTTTTTATTGTTTCTATTTCCATTTTCAATTCTGTTACCTGTTTGATTGTGTTTTCCTGTAATTCTTTCAGGGATTTTTGTGTTTCCTCTCTAAGGGCTTCTACTTATTAACTTGTGTTTTCCTGTATTTCTCTATGGGAGTTCTTTATGTTTTTCTTTAAGTCCTCCATCATCATGATCAAATGTGATTTGAAATCTAGATCTTTCTTTTCTGGTGTGTTTGGATATTCAGTGTTTGTTTTGGTGGAAGAATTGGGCTCCCATGATGCCATGTAGTCTTGGTTTCTGTTGCTTGGGTTCCTGTGCTTGCCTCTCATCATCAGGTTGTCTCTGGTGTTAACTTTTTTGCTATTTGTGACAGTGGCTTGGCCGTCCTATAGGCCTGTGTGTCAGGAGTGCTGTTGACCTGTTTTCCTGTTTTCTTTCAGCCAGTTATGGGAACAGAGTGTTCTTCTTTCAGGCTGATAGTCATTCCTGTCCCTGTGGACAGGAATTTCAGCTGTCCCTGTGGGCAAGAACAAGAAGGGCCTGCCCCTACTTCTCCTGAGTTTCTGTGCACAGGGGCCCCAGATGGAGCTAAGAGTTTTCCTCTAGAATCAGAAATGTGGGTAGACAGTAGTCTCCTCTGGTTTCCCAGGTGTGTCTGCTCCTCTAAAAGTCTAGCTCTCTCTCCCACGGAATTTGCGTGCAGGGAGCTGTTAGACTGGGTCCATTCAGATCCAGGCACAGTCTGGACTGCAGGGCTCCTGCAGCTTGAGTGCCCCTATCTTCCTGTGCCCAGCGGCCCTATACAGTTTTCTCTTTGGACATGGATGTGGGTAAAGGTGGGCAGAAGTGGAGGTCTTTCCTGCCTTACAGTCTCAGGGGTGCCCACATGTCTGGGCGATCAGCTCTCTCTCTCCTACGGGGTTTGGGAGCAGGGAGCCGTGGGCCAAGATCAAAGAGGTTTGGGTGCTCTTGAATATGATTTTAATTGACCAATTTAAGCATGTTTTAAAAATCAAACTTATGTAAATAGATTAAGAGTACTTTCAGGATTGAATTAATATAAAGCATTCCTAAAGCACCAAGTTCTTATTTATTTTAATTTTTTTTTATTATTTTACTTATTCACATTACATCTCACTCACCTCTCCCTTTCTGATTTCCCTCTCCCACAATCCTTCCCCTGTCCCCCGACCCCTTCTCCTGTGAGCCAGGGGAGGTCCCATGGGTATCCTCAATCCTGGCTCATCAAGTCTCTCTGAGGCTAGGCATTCCTCTCCCACTGAGGCCAAGGAAGACAGCCCAGACAGAAAAACACATCCTACAGACATCTTTTGAGATAGTCCCCACTCCAGTTGTTTGGGACCACATGACGACCAAGCTGCATATCTGTTACATATGAAAACGCACCACAATCTAAGAAAAAAAATTCTTAAATAATTGCCCAAATTTGATGAGCCATCCAGTGTTTGAAACCATTCTGTAACATGTGGGATTAAATGGCACCAACACATATGAAACAACTTTAAGCAGAAAGAATCTTTGCACCCAAGGGCCCATGTATTTTGTCCTTTGAAAGAAAGCCCCTTTCTTTTTGTCCTTTCTGTTTTCATAATTTTAAATGTTCCACATTCTTTTCTTTAGGTTAACAGCAAACCAATCTTCATCTTATTATAGCATCAAATTGTTTTTATATTCAACTTCATCTCTTCATGACCAAAGTCCTGGAGGCTATAGATACAAGGGACAGCTAGCATCATCCTAAATGGAGAGAAACTCAGGATGTTTCTGCTAAAATCAGGAACAAGAACAAGTCCATTCTCTCCACATCTATATAATATAGTATTTAAAGTCTTAGCTAGAGCAATAAGGCAACTAAAGGGTATCAAGAAAATACAGCTAGAAAGCAAAGAAGCCATTATATCTTTATTTGCAGATGATATGATTTTAAAAATAAATGACCCTAAAGACCTGCTGGAAATCTTCTATAGATGATAAACCCTTTTAGTAAATTATCAGAATATTAAATTAACCCAGAAAAAATCAGCAGCTCTTACCTGGAGTCTCAATCAATATCTTTATCCCATTTCACTATTGTAATTTATTTTGGGTTTGTTTTCAATTGTCTGTTTTATTTTCTAAATGAATTACATAAGCCAAGGGGTTCCTTAAAATGGCTCCTTTGCTAAATATAGATTCAAGTACGGGTTGACTTCGCAGAATATAATAATTATTGATTTTTACATTTCAAAAACATAATTTACTACAAATATGATATCATTAATTATGTTATTCCTTCTACTTGAAATGATTGCTATAAAATTTGCTTCTTCTCAAATAATTGTATACTTTCCTATACCATGTGATGTTAGGCCTTTGGTATTAGGGGGATGCAAGATGGATAGCAATTTAATACATATTCACATAGTCTGACTTAGCCTATATATTTCAGATGAGTAATTTATGTTTATTTTTGCCACCCATCATTTTTTATGCAGCATGCAACATAAAATATATGCCCAATAAAAATATCTGTTTATTTAAGCAAACCTTTAGGGATAAATGATGAAATGGGTGATTTGGTCCTTTGGTTTCCAAATCTCTCCCTTAGGTATACTGTTGCTACTATGTTTCTAGCATATTCATCTTTATTATTACTTTATTAATTATAAAATTATATTTATGAATCCATGTTGTTATTTCCCTGGCACATTTATAAAACTGAGATAGTGCCCACTCCAGTTGTTTGGGACCCACATGAAGACCAAGCTGAATATCTGCTACTTCTGCCAACTAGTATTGTTAGAGACTGACACACAAATCAAAAATCAAAATGTCTGTATTAGTATGTGTTCTCTAGGCAGAACTATATATATATGAGATTTATTGTGCTAGTGCCGCGGTCGGCAATCTTGGAGGTTCCAAGGATCCGCGGGGGGACCCCTGTTGAGGACACGCGTGGAGCGGAGACGGGATGGCGAACAGAGACACAGACACAGAGAGAGTGTGGTCAACTGTTGCAACTTTACTGAGAGAGCATCAGACATTTATACACAATTTTCATTGCATAACAATCTTGGACCATGGCCAAGAATATTTGATTTTTCTGCAAAAAGGTACAGCTTGCTTTTTTATTTTCAGATGAGCCGCAATCAGCCAGCCTAGTCTAGTTTTCCGTTTTTCACACCAAGGAGGAAGTTTCAGGGGACCGCAAGTCTAGCATATCTTACGCCATCAGGTCTGTGCACCTAGTTCTAACGCTCTAGTTAACCCTTTGATCCCATCTTCGCTAGTCCTGTAGATGCACATCCAAGGCTTGGGGCAATAATATTGCATGTCTGATCCCTGTCTAAAGTGTCTGATGATCTGTGACCTCACCTCCCATTTCTCTTCCTCTGAGAACACACACCAAGGAGGACAGGCTCTTGTCAATCTTTCTGACCAAGGCAGTGACAAATACCTGACCCTATATCTATCCTTAATAACCCACCTATCAAAATTCAAATCATATTCTCCAGTAAATGGTAATGGAGCATCCGTTGGTCGATACACATATGGTCCCCTGTAAGTACCTGGTTGCCACCACCTGTTTCTATACTCTGTAAAATATTCATAGCCGACCCAAAGCTCAAGGAATCATTTCTCAACAATTCTACCAACACCATAATAAAAACATCACTATCCTTATAAGTATAATTCTTTGTTAAATCTTTGATTTCCTTATCTATAAGAAAACATAATCTACAACCTTGGAGTCCCCCCATCATCAGAGGCTCTGTCTGCTATAAAGAGGAAGTAGGAAAGCTTGTGGTATTAGTAAGCAAAAATAGATCAAGACCTTCTATCCTATTATTAGAGGAAGTCTCTGTCTTGCCAAGATCATACTCAGAATTAAACAAAAAAAAGGAATAAAGAAATAAGTGCTGACAATGATCTTTCCCATGACCCAGATGCCCATCAGCCCAGAGCCAAGTTTGCAGCAGGGGGCAAGTCCAGGTGCACATCTTCTTGGAGTCCGCCGCACGCAAGCAGAGGGCTTGACTGCGTCTGGTGTGAACCCTCGTACCGGCTCCCACTCAGTCATCATGTCTGCCCCGGAGCTCGGTTATCTCTGCTGCAGGCGCGGCATGCTAGTTTATATGTTATAGTCCAGCAAGTCCAACAATGGCACCCTGTGAAAGAAAATTACAAGAATTCAGTAGTTATTCAGTCCACAACTGTGGATGTCTCAAGTGCTCTTTAGTATATCTGTAATACCAAAGAAGCAGACTTTAATGAAACTGAAGGACTAGACTTTCTAAGAAAAGCAAGAACACACAGCAAAGAGAGAGAAAGAGAGTTTGTGTCCTTCTTTCACGTCCTTTATATAGTATGGTTCAAATTAAAGGTGGCCTTCCAATCTCGAGGGATATGTTTGAAAGTTTATCTTTCTGTATCAAAGATCCGAATTAGAAATGGGCCTTCTTCCTCCAAAGCGGGAAGTAGAGGGAGGTGGGACATTGGAGGGAGAGAGGAGGGGAAGGAAATAGAGGGTGCAGTATCAGGTACTGTAGCAGACAGGAGAGGGTCAGAAACTGAATAAAATATGTAGAGAAAGAACTGGAAGAGCTTGAAGGGCTCGAGACCCCATATGTACAACAATGCCAAGCAACCAGAGCTTCCAGGGACTAAGCCACTACCTAAAAGACTATACATGGACTGACCCTGACTCTGACCTCATAGGTAGCAATGAATATCCTAGTAAGACACCAGTGGAAGGGGAAGCCCTGGGTCCTGCTAAGACTGAACCCCCAGTGAACTAGATTGCTGAGGGAGGGGCAATGGGGGGAGGATGGGGAGGAACACCCCCAAAGAAGGGGAGGGGAGGATTAGGGGGATGTTTGTCTGGAAACCAGGAAAGGGAATAACACTCGAAATGTATATAAGAAATACTCAAGTTAATAAAAAAAAAAAGAAAGAAAGAAAAATATGTAGTAGGAAAGGATAAGGAAATGGGGATAGCCACTGGAGAGTTCCAGATGCTATAGAAACGAGAGGCTCCCAGGACCCAAGGAATGATTTTAGCAGAGAAGGGGAGATAGAACCTGTAGAGATCACCTCCAGTAGATAGGCACGGACTCTGGTTGAGGGATGGGGACAAAGACCCATCTCAAAATTTTTAACCCAGAAATGTTGACAAAAAGTGGATAGAGACTGAAGGAAGGCCCAACTGGGGACTACCTGACCAGGGGATTCATCATACCTGAAGACACCAAACCCAACACAGTTGCTGTTTCCAAGAGGCACTTGCTGACAGTAACCTCATGTGACTACTCCTTGGGAGGTTTAGCTATCATCAGGCTGAGCTCAGGGACCCTCGTCGGGGAGCAGGCAGAATAACTGGAGGAACTGAGGAGGATTGCAACCCCATTGGAAGAACAACATCAGCTGGCAGGACTACCCAGTGCTCCCAGGGACTAGACCACTAAGCAAGGAGTATACAGGGAGAGATCCATGGTTCCAGATATATATGTAGCAGAGGATGGCCCTGTCTGACATCAACTGGAGGGGAGGCCCTTGGTCCTGTGGAAGTTTGATGCCCCAGTGTAGGGAGATGCTGGAGGGGTAAGGCAGGAGAGGGTGCGTAGGGGAGCATCATCATAGAGGCAAAGGGGAGGAGGGAGAGGAAGTTTGTGGGGTGGGGGTTTGTGGAGGGGTAACTGGGAAGTGGGTTATCATTTGAGATGTAAATGAATGAAATGAGTAATTAAAAAACAAAAATATTAAAAAAGTCTCTCATTGAATAAGAGATTTGCTGGGGTCACTCTTGTAGTTCTGAGGGAATTTACACAGCATTAGGTTTCTATGTTGTCCCCCAATTCCAGTCATCTCTTCCAGCGCCTGAACTTGCCATCTTCTATAACTAAGTAAGACTCTCGGCAGTGGGATTGGAGCATCAATCCAGCAGGAAAAACTCCTACCTAAAATTTGTCCTACCTGCAAGATATGCTGGGGTAATGGTAGCGCATAATTTGTAGGAATGGCCAAAGAACGACTGGTCTTACTTGTGGGCAGAAACCAGAACAGGATTATCCAGAGAAGCAAGAACAAAAAGTAGTTATGACTGGAAAACAGTCAGTTAAATGATTCCTAATGATATTTTACTCTACTGATACCTTAGCATCTAGCTTAATTATCATCAGAAAGGCAACATTCAGCAACCAATGGGAACAGATACAAAAACCCAGAGCCAAACACTAGGTAGAAACAGGGGAAACACACAGAAGAGAAGGAAGCAGTGAAGGACCCCGGGTGGTCTAGGGTCCCATGAGATAAAGGCTCACATAATCAACTGGGCAGTGTTTATAGTAGACTGTTTATAGAGACAGATGTGACAGAGACCTTGTATGGGTCTGAGTTAGGGACTTTGCACATATGTTATGACTATGTAGCTTGGTGTTCTTGTGAGACTCCCCACAGTGAGAGTGAGGTCTGACTTTGATTCATTTGCCAGTGCTTGGGAACATTTTCCAACTGCATTGCCTCATCCAACCTTGGTTTATGCCTAGTCTTATTGTCACTTGTCAAGTTGATATCCCTTGGAGGCCTGCCCCTTTCTTTTTAAGGGAAATAGTAGAAGAGCAGATATTGGAGAGAAAGGAGGAATGGAGGGGGAGAACTGAGGTTGGGATATAATGTATGAGAGAAGAATAAATTAAAGAAGAAGGAGGAGGATGAGGCAGAAGAGGAGGAAGAGGAGGAGGAAGAGGAGGAGGAGGAGGAGGAGGAGGAGGAGGAGGAGGAGGAGGAGGAGGAGGAGGAGGAGGAGGAGGAGGAGGAGGAGGAGGAGGAGGAGAAGGAGAAGGAGAAGGAGAAGAAGAATAATCCCCAACAGAAACAGTCATGCCCATTTGGTTTAGTTAATTTCAGATGTGTCAAACAGCCCAAACAAACAAGAATAGCCCACAATGGAATTTAATTATTTCCAGTGCATTTGGTTCTAGAAATATCCATAGTCTATAGAATAGTTATATAGTTATGTAATTTCCCCACAGCCATTTTGGGGCTAAGATAAAATATGCTAAAAGCTGTAATAGAAGCTTAAACAACTGCAGAAAATATTATACCTAAGAATATGCAATAGTGACTGCATCAGGGGCAGATTTGCTCATTTTGTTCCACTTAAGCTAAGGTAGAATTTGTTCAACTGTCTTTGGGCTTGAAAGAAGAGAAAAAGTCCTGTGTTTGCTTTTTTAGCTGCTGGTATTTTACGTTGTCTGCAGTCTCTGGCTATACACAACTGTAATTTCCCCTAGATCAAGACAGTAAAACTTTTAAATTTGAAAATGCAATGCATTTATGTTCATTCACCTTACCTTGATTCACAACCCTACCTGTTACTAGATTTCTGGTGTTGGACACATTATTCAGCTCTCTTGACTTTAGTCTCATCATCCGTAAGGTAAGGAAAATAACATTAATTTAGAAAATAAACTATGACCTAATAAAACTATAGGTACATTCATAGTATTCCTCGTTGTCTCCCATCCTCTTGCTATGTTTCCTTCTTTTTATCTCTTTCCTTCTTTTCTTTCGTTTCTTTCTTCTTCCTTCTTCCCTCCATCCATCCCTCCCTTCCTTCTTTCCTCCTTTCTTCCATTTTTACTTAGTCCCTTTGTCCTTTTCTCTTTGTTCTAATATGTCACTCTCCAATTCCAGTTATGCTATTGTAAATATAGTCATAGTGCACCTATTTTGTATTTGAATATTTTCTTCTATCAACTCAAAATTCAACCCTGAATTTATCCACCCCATCATTTGTATGGTGACATTTTGGTATATATTGTGGTTCAGAGATTAAATTAAGTCAGCATTCATTTGGGGAAAAAGTAAAGTCTAAATAAAACATTAATTGATACAATTCCACTTTCATCTGTAATGAAAGCGGTTTGGATTTTTCTACTAGTGCAAGTAGCAATAAGCCAGAATGTAATAGGATCTGCCATGTTTATGCATTCCAAGGGTTTGTGTGGCTTTAACACAAAATATTTGGACCCATAAAGGAAGGACCAGGCTGGCACAAGCAATAGAGACCACATGGTGGACAGCACTGCATATCATATGTAGCAATCATCACTTTGCAAAAACGTGTTATAGTTAGAATGTTAGAAGAAGGCTACACAACATATCTTATATCTGTATGTTCCTTTGTTATGTTTTCTCTCTAGAGGAGAATCGCTTAGTGTGGCTCTCAAATCTGACTGCATGCTAGAATAACCCAGGTGGTTCCAAAGATTTACAGGAATCTTGAGATCTTAGCCCACTCCTAGATATTCCAAGTCAGCCATTGAAGGGCCTAGGGAAGGCAGTGACACGTTCAGTGACTGCTACAGTACTCTGGTTAGGTCTACATTGTTTGGTGTTTTTAGAATTCCCTCATATCTTTTCTCCTTTCTATCTGCAGAAAACCACATGTTACTTGGGAGATCTTATAGCAAGTCATATCATCTAACAAAATTGTGGCCCTAAGCGATGTAAATTAGATTACTGAGTTATATCTAACAGGGGAAGTGCAGAAGCTGATTGCAAAAGTCTAAAGTGAGATAGTAAGTAGAATAATTTTTAATATTTCTTTCTGAAGAAACAAAGTTTTACTCATGATTAAGCCCTAACAGATATTTCTCACTGGGGAGTGTTTTAGAGAGTGGATTTTAAAGAGGACTTCTGCATACATAAATTCTTTTATGTTTTTGCCCCCAGCTATATTTTTAGCAGTTACCCGTTAAAAGCTTTGAAACACTTTCTGAAAGTTGTTACACTGATATCCAACAGGGAGAGTGATGAAGTCACACCCACTACAGCTACAGTAGTGATGAAACTTGCTACCTGTGTATCTTGGCTCCAAGCAGCACAATACAAAGTGCTTTCTTTCCTCCATCATTTTGCACAGGTTCCAATGCTACTAAGTAAAAAAAAAATAACAAAAGATGTCAGTTCAAAACTAAAAGGGTTCCTGGTGTCTTATTCTTTTCTTGTTATTTTCTGTGAGCGATTGTGTGAACGAATAAGCATATCAATGGAATGTGCTGGGTTCATTTAGTGTGTTTGTAAATATAACTTTTAGGGCGGAACGTTTGGGATTGTGCAATCATTTAAGGTGTGTCTAACTGGGGAAGACCAATTTCTTTTCATCCAGTGGTTTTTAGGGATCTACAGCTCTTCATTTTAGGGATGAGGGCTCATATAATTCCCTCAATCCACATTGGCATTTCAGTTGGTATTATTGTTTAGGTCTTGTTTTAGTAGCTTTCATAGGAGTAACTTCTCCAAGTTATCTAGAAGACCTGATTTTGCAACAGACTTCCTAGTGTTCTGGCTGTCAGAGTATCTACCTTCTCTTCTGCCATATTCTGTGAGCCTTAGGTGGCAGGGTTGGGTTGTAGATGTATCAGTTGAGGCTGGACTTCCATAGTCAATTGCTCTCTGCATTTTGATGAATTGTGGCTTTTTCATCTGCATTGAAAAGAAGCTTCTTTGATGAAAGCTGAGAGCTACATTTACCTGAGGGTTTAGGGAGAAGTGTTTAAAGTCCAGTTAGGAAAATAGGACAGCAATAGGTTCTGCTTTAAGACCTATGACTTTGTTAGCCATGGGTGTTTGGCCAGGTTTGTAGTATAAGGTCTGGTTTCTCTCATTCAGCGGACCTTAGGTCTAATTATACAGATGTTGGTTACCACCAAGCTATAATTGCTATCGTTGCAGGGTATGACCATTGAATGCTTTGCTTCTATGGCAGGTGTGTACCAACTTTTGGTATTTAGCCCTCAGGGAGGTGGCTTTCAGGACAGATCCAGTGTGATTCCCCTGAGTGGTGTATCTAACCTGTGTGTGTGTCTTCAGCAATAGGGTCTTCAGCAGTGTGGGACACAGACAAGAGTGGGAGCAGTAGCCCTTATTTTCAGAGTCTCTTGGACTTCCCTGATTTACAACCCAAAAGAAATTTCTCATGCTTGCTTTCATACATGTGTGCGTGTGGGCATGCATGCATGCATGCCTGTGTGTGTGTGACAATCTATGGCTTGTGGGGAAACATTATCATGCCAAGTATTTTAATTTAAGTTACATGTATATGCATACTCATACATATGCATTTTATATTATTTTAGATAACTATAAAATAATGTGATTCTTGATAACTTTTCTAACATCCTTAGCATTGTTTATCCCTTCTTCCTCTTTCATCTTTATTGATATTTCTTCTGCTCTACAATTAAACCTTTCCCCACTTTTCCCATACCCCCAAATCATCTATCTATTCACTATAATCTCCACATGATAAGAGGGGAATCCACTTCCCCTCTTTTCATGTTCTCTTTCTATTTTTCTTTTCTTTTTTTTTTAAAGATTTATTTATTTTTATATGAACACACTGTGGATGTCTTCAGACACGCCAGAAGAGGGCATCAGATCTCATTACAGAGGGTTGTGAGCTACCATGTGGTGCTGGGAATTGAACCCAGGACCTCTGAAAGAGCACTCAGTGCTCTTAACCACTGAGCCATCTCTCCAGCTACCTCTTTCTACTTTCGTGGCATCTTTGGTTGCTCTATGTTATGTACTCGTATAAGGATGTGGAGTTGGGTACCACAGATTAGAGAAAACATGTAGTTTTTACTTTTCTGGTATGGGTTAACTCAATATAATATAACAAAAGGTTTCACCTATTCACCTGCAAAGTTCACAATCTCTGCTAAATAGAATTCCATTATGTGTGTCTACATATTTTTATTATCCATTTTTCAGTTAGAGGGCATTTAGGTTATTTTCATTTCTTAGCTATTATGAATAAAGCAGCAGTTATTGCTGGAGAGGTATTTGTGGGGAAGGGTGTCAAGTCCTTTTGGCATACATCTTTTAAAAAATTATGTGGTAGATTTATTTTGAGCTGTTAAATTCTACCTCACACCAGTCAGAATGGCTAATATTAAAAACTCAGGTGACAGTAGATGATGGTGAGGATTAGAAAAGGAACACTCCTCCATTGCTGGTAAACAACCACTCTGTGTCTGGCAGTTCCTCAATCTGGAACTTCCTGGGGAGAAAATATCATCCCATGTTCACTGAGGTTTAACCCATGTCTCTCAAAAGAACATAGATGGTATGCACTCACTGATAAGTGGATGCTAGCCAAAAAGAAGTTTGGAATATCTATGATATAACGCACAGACAATATGAAACCCAAGAAGAAGGAAGACCATATGTGGATGCTACAGTGCTACTCAGTAGTGGGAAGCGCATAATTTCTGGGAAGTAGAGGGAGAGAGGGATGTGGGAGGGAGAGAGGAGGGGGAGGGAAAACAGGGGGCCAGTTCAGATATGAGAGGAGATGGGAGATAACTACAGAGGGTAGAAATATGAAAGGAGATGTGTAGCAGTGGAGGAGGGTAAACTGGGGTAGCCATTAGAAAGTCCCAGATGCCAGGGACCCAAGAAGTTGCCAGGACCCAATAGGGAGAACTTCAGTCAAAATACCCAACAAAGGGGAGATAGAATCTGTAGAGACCATATCCAGTGGGTAGGTACAGCCCCCAGTTGAGGGATGGGGCCACCCACTCTCCTCAAACATATTAATCCAGAATTTCTCCTGTCAAAAGAAAATTCAGGGACAAGGAGTGGAGCAGACTGAAGGAAAGGCCATCCAGGAACTGCTCTACCTAGGGATCCATTCCATCAGCTGACACCAAACCCAGACTCTATTGCTGATGCCAAGAAGTGCTTACTGACAGGAGCTGGTATACCTATCCCCTGAGAGGCTCTGCCAGAGCTGGACCAATACAGATGTGGGTATACACAGTAAAACATTGGGCTGAGCGTGGGGACGCCAATAGGGAAGTTAGGGCAAGGACTGTAGGAGCTGAAGAGATTTGCGACCTTATAGGAAGAACAACAATATCAACCAACCAGACCTCCATGTCTCCCAGGGACTAAACCACCAACAAGGAGTACACCGAGGGTATACCCATGGCTCCCGCTGGATCCGTAACATGGATTGCCTTATCTGGCACCACTGGGAGGGGAGCCCCTTGATCCTGTGGAGGCTTAATGATCTAGGATAGTGGAATGCTAGGCCACTGAGGCAGGAGTGGGTTGGCAGGTGGGGGAGCACCCTCATAGGGGCAGGGGGAGGAGGGAATAGGCGGCTTGTCGTGGGGAAACAGGGAAGGGGGATAACATTTGAAATGTAAATAAATAAAATTACCAATAAAAATGAAAAGAAATTATCCACACTGAATCCAGATTAGCTACACCACTGTGCAATAGTGGATGAGGATTCCCCTTTTCTTCTATCGTTCCTTGCTAGCTATCTATGATGAACACTTGAGTTATATCTGAAGACATTTTATCTCGTTTTCTGAGAAATGTTTGTTCAGCTCTATAGCCTATTTTATTTATTATACCTTTCTTTACCCTTGAGAATTACACAAATATGTATACAAAATAGGATTATAGTCATCCTGTTTTCTTCTTCCTTATTCTCTAGCTCCCTTCACAACTTCATAACTTTTTTATACTTCTCTTTCTTTTCATATATGCTGTTCTATTGCTCTCCATAATCTAACTTTTAGATTCCCGAAGGAGACTTGTCTTTAGCTAAAATTCATTCTTTTAAATTTATTTTTTATCAATAATGGTGAAAACATTGCATTTAAATTGTTCTTTGAATATGCATTTATCTAAATTTATTTATTAGATATTTGATAATCTCTAATATATTTATTTTTTCAGTCTTATTTTTATTATATAAAACAATTTTAAATTTAAATCTATTTTTGACCATATTCTTCCCCTCTCCCCAAGTCCTTCTAAATCCCTCCTCATCACTACCCGCCCAACTTCATTTGTTCTAAGAACAAAACAAAAATCCAATACATTAGCCTAAAACCAAGAAAACATAATACATGCCTTCCCCCAAACCAAACAATACCAAACTAAATAAACGAAAGCATTATATATTAGTCAACTACTCCTGAGCATGAAGTCTGTCCTGGAGAGGTTGTTAAACCCATAGTCACTCTATTGGAGAAAATTGATTCACTCCCTCCATCAAGTGTAAGTTCAGTTGTTAACATTTACTCTTGTGGCCTAGTTTTTATCTATCCATCCATCTATCCATTAAGAATATAACAATAAAATTGAATAAGATAAAACAAAAGCTATCACATCAAAGTTGGAAAAGACAAGCCAACAGAAGGAAAAGAACCCAAGAGAAAGCACAAGGGTCAGAGACTCATTTGTTTGCTCACTCGGGAATCCTATAAAAACACTGAGCTGGAAACCATAATGTTAGTCCAGAGGACTTTGTGTAGATTCATGCAGGCTTCAAGCACGCTGTTTCAGTCTCTGAAATATTCTCTGAGTTCATGTAGGCTGACGTATGTTGGTTCAGAGGGTCTTTTTTCCCTGGTGTCCTCCACCCCCTCTGGCCTTTACGATTTTTTCTGCCTTCTCTAAGGGGAGGAATTTGATGTAGACATCTCACTTTGGAATGAGAATTCCAAGGTCTCAGACTTTCTGTATAATGTCTGACTGTGGGTCTCTATATTTGTTCTCATCTGCTGAAGGAGGAACTTCTCAGAAGAGAGCTGAACAAAGCCCTGATCTATGAGTATAGCAGAATAGTATTAGAAGCCATTTTATCACTATATTTTCTTTCGTATTTTTAGATCAGTATTATTTGGCTTTACTTAGGTCTCTGGACTCTCGAGTCTCAGGTAACTGGTTACCCAAGTAGTGTTGGTATGGGTTCCATCTTGTGTAGTGGGCCTTAAATCAAATCAGTTATTGGCCGGTTACTCCCACAAACTTCGTGCCACCATTACCCTTGCACATCTTTCAATCAGGAAAGCCACTGAGATAAAGGGTTTGTGGATATCTTGGTGTTGTGCTTCATCTTTGAGATCTTGCAGAATATTTTCTGTGCCAAAGACACTGGAACATAGGGGTGAATGCTCTCTTTAGGCACCGACATCTCCAACTTTAATGAGATGTAGAGTTGTCTTCAGCACCAGGGCCTTGCTGTCAGTTTGCGGACAGCCACCTGTCCTGGCAATAACCTAATTGGTTGGAGATTCTTTTGGGGCTTTGTTGGCCACCAATTCAATCAGATGTAACCCAATCCCAGCACTAGAAGTTTTGTTTGAGGATAAGAGATGTCCACTTGTGATTATGTTTCCCTGCTCTATTTGGAGATTCCATTTAGATTGCATCCATGTATGAATACAATGTATGAAACTTCTACTGCATTAGGTTTTTCATACTGCTACTCAAACACTCCTTAATTTTAGCTGTTTCTTCCTGCATTCCTTCACATCCTGTATCCTCACCTCCTCACCTGATCCTCCCTCTCCAGCCTCTGCCCATATATCCGTAGATAAGTATTCTATTTTACCTTCCTAATGAAATTTATCCATTCTATATAGTCCCATACTCTGAATCTACCCTCTGTGATTCTATGGGTGGTATTTTAGTTATCCTTGACTTCATAGCTAATATTCACATATAAGTCAATACATATAGATTAGTCTTTTTGAGTCTGAAATTATTGGGAATGATTATTTTCCTCTTTTCATTGGATATTTCTTTATTTACACTTCAAATGATATTCCCTTTCCAGGTTTCCTGCTGATAAGCCCCCTATCCCCTAACCCTTCCCTTCTTCTATAAGGGTGTTCCCCTCCCCATCCACCCACTCTTACCGCCCCCACAACAGCCCCCTACACGGGGTCCAGCCTTGGCAGGACCAAGGGCTTCTCCTTCCATTGCTGCCCTACAACGCTATTATCTGCTACATATGCAGTTGAAGCCATGGGTCAGTCCATGTATAGTCTTTGGGTAGTGGTTTAGTTCCTGGAAGCAATATTTGGTTGGCATTGCTGTTCTTATAGGGTGGCAAGCCCTTTCAGCTCTTTCAAACCGTTTTTCTAATTCCTCCAATGGGAGTCCCATTCTCAGTGGAGTGGTTTACTGCTAGCATTCGCCTCTGGACTTGACATGTCGTGGCTGTGTCTCTCAGGAGACATTTTATCAGGCTCCTGTCAGCAGGCACTTCTTAGCTTCATCAATCTTACCTAGTTTTGGTGAATATATATATATGTGGGGCAGGCTCTGAATGGCCATTCTTTAAGACTCTGCTCTAAACTTTGCTTCCATTTCCCCTCCCATGTACATTTTTTGTTCCCCTTTTTAAGAAGGAGTGAAGCACCCACATTTTGGTCATCCTTCTTCTTGAGCTTCATGTGGTCCATGGATTGCATCTTGGGTAATTTGAGCTTTTGGCTAATATCCTCTTATCAGTGAGTGCATACCATGTGTGTTTTTCTGTGATTGGGTTACCTCACTCAGGATGATATTTTCTAGTTCATTCCATTTGCCTGTGAATTTCATAAAGTCATTGCTTTTGATAGCTGAGCAGTACTCCATTGTATAGATATACCACAATTTCTGTATCCATTCCTCTGTTGAAGGGCATCTGGGTTCTTTCCAGCTTCTGGCTATTATAAATAAGGCTCCTATGAACATAGTGGAGCATGTGTCTTTGTTGTATGTTGGAGCATCTTTGGGTATATGACCCAGGAGTGGTATAGCTGGGTCCTTACATAGTATTATGATCTTAGAGCATAGGCCATTTGTTCAGGAAATTTTCCCCAGTTCCCATGTGGTCGAGACCCTTCCCCACTTTTTCTTCTATTAGTTTGAGTGTATTTGGTTTGATGTAGAGGCCCTTGATCCACTTGGACTTATGCTTCATACAGTGTGATAAGAATGGATCGATTTGCCTTCTTCTACATGCTGACCTTCAGTTGAACCAGCACCATTTGTTGAAAATGCTATCTTTTTTTCCATTGGATGGTTTTAGCTCCTTTGTCAAAGATCAAGTGACCATAGGTGTGCAGGTTCATTTCTGGGTCTTCAATTCTATTCCATGGATCTATCTGCCTGTCTCTGTACTAATACCATGCAGTTTTTATCACTATTGCTCTGTAATACTGCTTGTGGTCAGAATAGTGATTCTTGAAGAAGTTCTTTTATTGTTGAGTATAGTTTTCACTATCCTGAGTTATTTGTTATTCCAAATGATTTTGCAAATTGCTCTTTCTATCTCTATGAAGAATTGAGTTGAAATTTTGATGAGGATTGCATTGAATCTGTAGATTGCTTTTGGCAAAATGGTCATTTTTACTAGATTAATCCTGCCAATCTATGAGCAAGGGAGGTTTTTCCATCTTCTGAGATCTTCAAATTCTTTCTTCAGAGACTTTAAGTTCTTGTAATACAGACCTTTCACTTGCTTGGTTAAAGTCACACCAAGATATTTATATTATTTGGGATTATTGTGAAGGGTGTCATTTCCCTAATTTCTTTTTCAGCCTGTTTCTCCTATTGTATAGAGGAAGGCTACTGATTTATTTTAGTTAATCTTATACCCACCCACTTTGCTGAAGCTGTTTATCAGCTTTAGTTGTTCAGGTGGAACTTTTGGGATCACTTAAATATACTATCATATCATCTGCAAATAGTGATATTTTGACTTCTTCCTTTTCAATTTGTATCCCTTTGACCTCCTTTAGTTGTCTGATTGCTCTGGCTAGGACTTTGAGAACTATAATGAATAAGTAGGGAGAGAGTGGGCAGCCTTGTCTAGTTCCTGATTTTAGTGGGATTGCTTCAAGTTTCCCTCCACTTAGTTTGATGTTAGCTACTGGTTTGCCGTACATTGCTATGTTTAGGTATGGGCCTTGAATTCCTACTTCTTCCAATTTGCTTTAAAATTCATGATGTTATTTTGTAAACATCTGAGTAGTAATCCATTGTGTAAGTGTTCTGTATTCCTTCTTTTGTTAGGGGACATTTAAATTGTTTCCAACTTCTGGCTGTTGCTGTAAAGCAGCAATGAACATTTTTGAACGAGTTTCTTTGTGATAAGATTACTATAACTCCATGAAACTGAAATAATTTTGCATCACAGAAGATATCCTCCTTCACACACATCAAGAGTCTACAGAATGGAAAATGATTTTATCACCTACACATCCAATAGAAGGCTAAATTCACACTATATTAGGAACTCAATAAACTAGATATCTAAAAACAAATACAAATAGGCTACAGACGTTGACAGAGAATTCTCAATTGAGAAAACTCAAATGGATGAGAAACAAATGTTCTACACCCTTGGCTATCAGGGAAACGCAAATCAAATTATTTAGAAATTTCGTCTTACACCTGTTGGAATGGTTAAGCTCAATAAAACCAGTGATAGCTCATGCTTCCAAGCATTTGGCCTAAGCAGAAAGTTCATCCATTGGTGTTGGGAGTGCAAACTTGTGTACCACAATGAAAATCAGTGTAGTGGTTCCTCAGGAAGATGGGAATTGATCAATTTCAAGACCCAGTTATACCACTCTTTAGCACATAACTAAGGGATGCTTCATCCTATAACAGCATGTTTTTTAATTGGCTCATTTGTTTCCTTGAGTTTTAGTTGTTTTGAGTTCATACACTCTGTATATTAATTTTTTTGTCAGATATATAGCTGACAAAGATTCTCTTCTATTTCGTGGCTTTCTTTTTACTTGCCTTTTTGGTTGTGCTGAGTCTTTTTAATTTTATGATGTCTCACTTGTCAATTGTCTTTAATTTCTGAGCAAATGGAGTTCGATTCAGAAAGTCCTTCTCTATATTTTTTATCTATTTTTACATTTGTAGTCTTTAACATATTTGAATTTAATTTAAAGCAGAGTTGATAAAGGGGCTGTAATTTCTTTTTCTACATATCGACATCCAGTTTAAGCAGCAATATTTGTTGAAGATGACAATTGGTCTCCAGTGCATGATTTTGGCCTTATTTGTCAGATATCAAAGGGCTATCTTTAAATACACTCATGTTTGCTTCCTTTTTTGTTCTATTAATCTGCAAGTCTTGTTTGTGCCAATATCATATTGTTTTCAGTGTGTGTGTGTGTGTGTGTATGTGTGTGTGTGTGTGTGTGTGTGTATGTGTGTAATGTATCCTGAAATCTGCAATGATAATCCTTCCAAAATTGTTTAGCCTTCAGTTTTTGTGTCTCCATATGAATATTAAAATATTTTTACTATTTCTGTGAGGAACGTTGTGGGGATTTTGATTAGGTTTCTATCAGATCTGTAATTTCTCTGAGTAGAATTGTCATTTTCACAATAATATCTCTATTTTACCAGTTATTGATCATGGAATCAGTCAGTGATCATGGAATGACTCTCCTTTCTGGCATCATTCTCTCTCTTTGGAGTCATAAAATTTTCATTGTAGAAACCTTTTATATTTTTCTGTTAGTTTTATGAACTAACTGGAGTATGAGCAAGAACACTCTCTCAGTGTTCTTGGTGGTGTATAGAGGGCTATTAATTTTTTCCTGTTTATTTTGTATCTTGCCATTTGCCGATATTGTTGATTGCTTCTACATTTTTTCTGTTAGAATCTCTTACTCTGTTAGAATCTCGAATGGTGTCATATCATCTGCAAACAGGGATAGGTTTATTTATTCTTTTTAAATTTATATCCCTTTAATTTCTTTCTCTCAGTTTTTCCAAATAGTGTGTCAAATACTATAGTAAGTAGAGAGGAGAGTGGACAGCCTGTCTCATATATTTTAGTGAGAAATATTCAAGTTTTTCTCAATAAATTGAGACAATGCTAGTTCTGGGTGTGTCACACATATCTTGTATGGCCTAAATTGTGCTGAGATTTGTTTCCTCATCCCTACTTAGTCTAGGACTTTATCATGATGTTATATTAAGTTATGTCTTCTATTCTATGTGGTTTGTGTTTTAATCTTCAAACTAGCAATATTTTGCCTTTGTTCTGTGTATTCAGTGTTTTAACTATGATGGGGGAAGATTGTTTTGTTTTCAAACCATTTCTATTTGATGTTCTGTATGCTTTTTGCATTTGCATAGAAATATCTTTCCTTAGTTTGGAGAAATGTTCTTTTATAACATTGTTGAAGATCTGGTCTATGCCATTGACCTGGGATTGTTCTCCCTCCTGTATCTAAATTGGAAGGTTTTCTCTTTTTATGGTGTCTCTCAGTTCCCGCATGGTCCGTTGCTCTGTTTAAAAAAATAAATTCATATTCTTGGCATGTGTGGTCTACTCTCTCTAGCATGTCTTCAGGTCCTTATATTTTATCTTCTACTTGATCCATTCTCCTCATGTAGTTTTCCCCTGAGTTTTCAATAATGCAATTGTATTATTAAAAATTTCAATCTGATATGCATTTAGATTGAGTTATCTTCAGTATTTGTATTTTTGATTGAGTTTGATTTTCAAATTCTGTATTGAATTTGTCATGTTATTGAGCCTCGTGGCTGTGCTGCCTGCAGCGTCACTAGACATTTCTTCTCTGAGCCTATTCTGTTTATGTTTGTTCAGCTGTTCCTTCATTTGTATATTCAATAAACTCACTAAATTCTTTGACCAAAGGTCATTCTTGTTGTTCTGTGTCTTATAAATACACAAACCATCTAGTTATAAGTAAGTAAATAAATAAATAATCTAGTTAATTCCCATTGGAGATTATAAAATAGCTATATTTTTAGGGACAACCACACTGTCTTGACCTTTCATGTGTTTTTGTGATGAGATCTGGGTACTTGTGACTTACTGTTTGTGTTGTCATGATGTAGGTCTGATGTGGAGACAGCAGGCTTTGCTCATGTGCATGTACAGGAGCTGAAACCTGGTCTGAATGTGGAGATTAGGAAAGGGGTAGGCAGGGATCTCCAGGTTGAGCCAGTGCCTTCCTTGAGGTACCTGAAGTAGGTCTGGGAGTTGGGAGGGTCTTGGCAGGTAGGGTGAGTCAGATTCACCAGGCTGGGCCAGAGGGAAAGACATTTGGACTTGGCTTAGTGTGGAGGGCAGATTTGATGCCAGTATCTATGGGGTGACTACAGTGAAGAAGGGATGTGTGTGGGGCACAAGTAAGTTGCCTGTATTAACACAGTACATAGCTTGAGTACAGGGTCCCTGGGTTGAGAACTTTGGTGTTTTGAGAGTCTCAAAAGAAAAAGAGGGATAAGGTAGTCATGATCTCTGGCATTCAGCGGAGGGAAGATTGGAATTTGGAGGAACTGTGCTGTGAACCAAAGGTAGGTTACCTAGGCTCCATGTGTATGTGCTCTTTCTGGTACCACATTACTGCACATTACTGATATCTGGCAGTAGCCCATTACTTGGTATGTATCAGGTCCCTGACAAAGAGGAGAAAACAATTATCATGGCATATTGAATTAAATTTCTTCTCTTTTGCATATCTGTAATTTTATTATGGATAAAATCCTTCAGCTTTTGAAATATTTTGCTGTTTGAACAAAATGTATGGTAATTATGTAATCTAAAATGTCCTATACAAAATACTTTTATACTCTTTCTAATTATTTGGTTTGGTACAACATTAAGAGTTTAAGGACGTATTTGTCACTTGTGGTATATTACTAATTATGCTTTTACATGTGTTCTAACTCTATTCCAAATACTTAAAGGTGGAGGTGGTTTGAGTAGGCACTCTTTCTGAAGTGGAAATCCACATACACGTCATGATATAAGCAACAGATTGGAATTTTAAAATTATTTCCAAATATTGATTAGATTATTTACTCATTTGGAGTTTAATTATAATATTATATATACATATATATATATATTATTTCTGCATGTGTACCTATACACAGTGTGCACACATGACACCAGAAAAAGGCATCAGACCATCTGAAACTAGACTTAAATATGTCTGTTAACCACTATGTAAAATCTGGGAATCAGACCCTGGTCTTCTGAAAAACAGCCAGTGTTGTTGACCACACAACCATCATTTCAGGCTCCTGGCACTTTTACTTTTTCGTATATGTATATGAAAAATAGATATTCTGGATACTAAAAGATCTTGGGTATCAATCAAAGGTTAGATAAGCAGTCTGTCTAGATGTGCTTTCATTCTGTGGGGTGCTTCTTGGCTTTGTTAGTTGTTTCCTTTGCCACACTACCCTCTTTACTGTCATGTAGTCCCACTTGTCAGTTCACACTATTGCTCTCTGAGCAGCTGTAGTTCTAGTCAGGAACTTACTGCTTTGTCTAGGTCTTGGAGTATTTCAGCTGATTCTTTTTTAGTAATTTTCATATTTCAGGACTGAAACTAGAATCTATGTATTTGTATTGATTTTTTTTCAAGTCACAGAATAGGGATCTAGTTTCAGAACCCTATAGTCATATGAGCATCCCATTCTCCCAATTTGTACCCTTTGTGTAAGGGTGCAGTCTTTTTTCCTATATATTTTTTGAAACTTTGTTTTAAAAATCAGATGACTGTATCTTTGTGCATTGACTCCTGGGCCATTCTATACTACATCTATCTAAATGATCCTATAATTCTTTTGTTTTTGTCTCTATGTATTGTACTTACTACATTTATTGATTTGCATATGTTGGACCATCATTACATTCATGGTACTAATTCAAACTTGACACAGGGCTATGATGTTTTTAATGTGATACTATCTTTGGTTTGCAAGAATTTTGTTTTGGGCTTTTGAATCCATGTTCCTCAAAGGGATTCCTTTATAGTTTTCTTTTTTGTTGTTGTGCCCTGGTTTGGAAATACTGGGATAAATTAAAAATTATTATATCTTCTCCAAAAGTATGCTAGGATTCACCAGTGATTTTATCAAGTTCATGGCTTTTTAAAATTTAATTTTAGTTTTTTACTTATTCATCTTACGTCCTGCTCACTACCCTCCTCACAATCTCTTCCTCACACTATCCTTCCCCCATTTCCTCCTTTCTTCCCTGAGCCAACGGAGGCCCTCTGGGTGTCCTCCCATCCTGGCACTTCAAGTCTCTGTGAGGTGAGGCACTTCCTCTCTCACTGAGGCCAGACAAGGCAGCCCAGCTAGAACATATCCCACATACAGGCAACAGCTTTTGGAACAGACCCTGTTCCATTTGTTCGGGACCCACACAAATACCAAGCTGGACATCTGCTACATATGTGCAGGGAGGCTATGTCCAGCCCTTGTATGTTCTTCGGTTGGTTCTTTTGGTGAGGCTCCTTATTTCTGTGTCTGCCTCCCTCCACTGCAGGTATACTTAGGTTTTATTTCATTCTCTTCATTTAATATTTAATTTCCTCTTTGGTACATTCTCTTTTATGATTTTTCTTTTATTTTGTATCTGTCTGTTTCAATAAGCTCCTTTTCTTTCAGACAATAAATAGTTGGGATCTTAAAAAAAATCAGCCAGTCTGTATCTTAATTGGAAAGTCAGTATTTTTTTTCTTTTTTTTCTTCCTTCCTTCCTTCCTTCCTTCCTTCCTTCCTTCCTGCCTGCCTGCCTGCCTGCCTGCCTTCCTTCCTTCCTTCTTTTATTTCCTTTACTAGCTGTAATTTTGTTATTTTTTTCTCTCTACATTATTTGGTTGAATCCCTCTCCTTCATTCTTCTTAAGAGTTTGCTGTTTCACTGACCCGTGCAGTTTTCCTAGTTTTTAATTCCTTTTCACCTTTTTGAGGTTTAGTCTTTCAGTATCTTTTCTGCTGGTGATTGGCTTTCTTCCTCCTCAATGTGTAGTGTTCCTCTAAATATTTTTCTGGATTCTGAAATAGTGTTGTTTTAATTTCTTTAGTTGGTACATATCTTTGAATGTTTTTGTTTCTTCAATTTTAATTTGACTTTACTGGAAATAGTAATTTTGATTATTAGATATTTGTGGTTTATTTTTAGGGTATGAAATATTACACAGTTCCATGAGTTTTAGAGTTTCTGTTGAGAAATCTGATGCTGTTCTAATAAACTTGACTTTGAAAGAGAGGTTGCATTTTTTCTTACAATTTTAATATTGTTTCTTTGTTCCATACTGTTAGCATTTTGACTATGTATGATATGGTATGTCATTTTTTGGTCATGATTATTTGCAAGTTCTAATTGTTTTCTATCCTTGGATGTCCAAATTGTTCTGTGGATTTGGGAAATTTTTTCTCACTGTCTTTGGGAGTATTTTATGGGTTAGAAGAGCTAACTATGTAACTGCAGTACAAATATCTTCCTGTGAGGAAGAGTGGCTGGTAGAAAGTTTGCCAGCTATGCTTTAAAGAAACCAAGGATTAAAGAACAGGATAGGGTGCCTAGTTTGCCTGTAATATAAGGGAAACAATGTGACAAGAGTTTGTAGGACAGTTAACTGTCTGACAATAACTTGAGTTCATAATGCAAAGCAAATCCCTCAAACAGAATCTACAACCCATAAGAACAACAATATCAACAAACCAGACCCCACCAGATCTTCCAGGGACTAAACCACCAACCAAAGAGGGACCCATGGAAGGACCCATGGCTCCAGCCACATATGTAGCAGAGGATGGACTTGTAGGACATCTATGGGTGAGAGGTCCTTGGTCTTTGGAAGGCTTGATGTCCCAGTGTAGGGTTATGCCATGGCAGAGAGGCAAGAGTGGGTGGGTGAACACCCTCATAGAAGCAGGGGGAGGGAAGGTGGGATAAGGGGTTTCTGGAAGGGAAAATGGGTAAGGGGATAACATTTGAAATGTAAATAAATAAAATATCTAATAAAAAAGAAATGGATAGAATAGTGGGCTCATTGAATTGCATCATAAATTTGATGTCTTTGGTTTTCTCAGAGCCCTGTTTTTATTTCTCTAGATATCTGAGGACTGTATGTGTAGAGACTTCAGGATGTCAGCTTTTTGTCTCTGGTTTACACTACTAATTTGTAAATGCACCAAGGGGAAAATGAGTAGAGAATAAATTCTTCAAATCCAACTTGCTGGATTTCTTTTGTAAACTCTTTCACCCCCCTTCATCCCCTACCACTACCTTAAAAATGTTCTTCTGTGTCTGTTTTTAAGGACTGATATACATTCATTTTTGATCTTCTTGAGTTTCAATAAAAATACTATAATGTTACCTGCTATATATATTTTCAAGTCAACCATTTGATTAGTAAAAATTTCCATTGTAATGTGTACAGGCATTGGGTTCTTTGACTTCTGGCTAATGAACATAGGGTATGTCTTTGTTATATATGTTGGGGCATCTAAAATTAGTGGATCCTCAGTCAGTTCAATGTCCAATTTTCTGAGGACTGTACCAACTCATTGATATAAACAGTCTATCAGGACTAAAAGATTTGAACTTTCTGTCAATTCGGGCATTCCTCAGCTGTGAATTCTTTGTTTTAGCTCTGAACCCCATTTTTAGTTTGATTGCATTTGAAAAATCAATCTGTGGATATTTACCACATTAAAAATTTTAGGGGAGATCATTTGATTATTTTTTTTGTTCAGTAGAATTGACTTCTAAGATGTCTGGTTTGATGTCCTTTCATACATAATTTGAACAGGGATGGAAAATGGAACTTCTAAGTTAATTTGCTGACATTATATTACAAAAAGTCAGAGCTGGGTCACAATTCTGTCCGATTGTCTTAAAAGCACTAATGCTTTTGCAGAAGACCTATGTTTGCGCCTCAGTATTCATGCTGGTGGTTCACGACTGTCTGTAACTCTAGTTTCAGTGGATCTCATGTCATTCTCCAGATTACACCAGCACTTGCATGTTTGTGGTACACATGCATACTCAAAAGCTCACATAACCCCAAAAATAAATGAATAAATGAATAAGTAAATATTTAGAAAAAATCAAAAGTCTATAGAAATTATTCCTAATGGTGAAATGTACGTCTCAGCATGTGTGTGATTGCTGCTGTTCATGTTTCCTTGCTGGGTGTGCAACAGAGAAAGAAATATAAACAAAGAAAATAAGGCTCTAAAGGATTAAATGAACATTTTATTAACTATGATTGGAAAACTATCAAGTGAAATATATTTAAAATTTATCTGGGAAAAGTTGGAGGAGGTGAACCATGATCTGGGTATATTATATGAAAAAATATTTTCAGTTTAAAAAAGGAAGTAGTTTTGCACTAGTATTTGAATATAATAAAGTTCCAAAATACAAAATTCTTATCAAAATCTATTGTATCCATACATATATATATATATCAGTAGCAATCAGGAAAAATATAATTTATAATGTTTTTATAATTACATCAAATATCAGATGACTAAGCACATGAACAATGAAGGATGCATACCTAACATGAAATATCATGAAATAACCCTCAGAGAAGAACTTAGACATGGAAAAATATGGCAGAATTAAAAGATTTAATCATAAACCTATTAATTTGTCTCAAAGTTGTATTTGAATTCAATAAAATTAAATTCAAAATCCTAACATTAATTTTTGAACCCAATTAAAAGCTTTTGTAATGAGAGCTGAGTCTATTCCTAAATACTAGAGCACTTTCCTAGCATGGATGAAGGCATTCTGTTTGATAATGCTTCACTGCGTGGACCATATGTAGTGATGACCTAGAATACTCATACCTGTCTTCAGAAGGGGAAGCAGGAGAGCCTAAAATCAAGGTTATTTCAGATGTATAGAGAGTTGAAGGACAGTCAGAGATAGACATGGCCTGTCTCAAAAATAAAATAAAATAGTTAATACTAAAAGCAACATAAAAAATTGCAAAGTCTAGCCAAAACAAAACTCTGAGGCCCAGCAAGCTAGAAAGGCTATATCAGTAAGACTGCAGCATGGCTGGGACAAGCACATGGATGAATAGAGACCTAGATGCTGAGAAACATTGTTTGGGTTGGCTGTATCTGTACAACAGACCACAGTAATGACCACTTACACTCAGTCATGATTCTGTGGACTCAGTGGGATGGTCTCCTGTTGCAGTCACTGGAAATATCAACAAGATGGCACTCCCCAGATAGCTTATTTGTCCTTGAAAGTTGCTTTTCAGTAGTAGTTGCAAGTTTGTTAGACAAGTTGAACATGCAGTTCATATATTCTTCATTTGACTTTCTTATGTAGCATGAGCTTTTTATAAGATGGCAGGTGGCTATTGGTACCTCATCTCCCAGTACAGGGATACAGTGGTTTCCAATTCATCCAATGGTGCATGCGCAAAACATAGTATTTTGCTAATGAAAATATAGAAAACGGCTTAAAAATCTTTACTTTATTTTCCTTATGTTAATTTGTCAACTGGAATTTTCCTCAAGTTCAGATTGAGTTACACTTCAGCCATGTTCAATGAAGGGCAAAAATTGACTGGGCTGTTACCACCTGCTAAAAATATGATTAACGGTGATACACCTCAAACATCAACATTAGTCAGAGTTTACTTTGTGTCATGGTAACCCGAAGAATGGGGATAAGAATGTTGTCACTGATGAACAAACTCAGATAGCCACAGTGAGCTAGAGAATAGTAGAACTCATGTAGACTTGGCACCTACCTTGTCAACACTTCATAGATGTATGTTTAGAACAATTCACAGTTGTTATACCTCCCATTTCTCCTTTGGATGAGAGAGTCATCTCATGGGGGTACATGCTTCAGAAAGAATCATGTGCCAGCAGGTAGCAGGTTCCGAGCGCAGTAGACAACCCTTCTTGTTTCTCTGCTTTTTTGGGACCTTCTATAGTAAGATAGCATTTCCATATATTTTCTTTTTATCATCCTGTAAATATTTATTCTTGGTAAACAATATGTTGTAGAATGATTAGAAAGATAGGGCATTTCCTTGTGTCCAGGTATATGGTTAATGAAGGATTATTCCTCACTGGCCGGTTAGCTACCTACTCTTGAGGGATTACTTTGTGCCAGGACCTGGGTCAACACTAGACACAGAATAGAATTTATCATAGATGCTTTCATCTAGAAGCATAGTCTAATATAGAGACTGAAACATACACTGTGAGCCTTAACCAAACACCTCAAAATTCTGAATTCATTTTGGTTAAATAATATTTCTAATAACTGTATCAGCAGTAGAGGAAGAAACATAAACAACTATTGTTTGAGCCTTTTACTATGTGCCAGTCTCTACACATACACACAACAGATAATAGTATACTCTTCATAGCATGTACATTAAAACCAGGCATTGTTTATACTTTATACAAGGCTAGATTTGAGATATTAACTAATCGTCAACATCACAGAGCTTGTGGGCACTGCATCCCAGAACAGACCCAAAACGACTTTGGACTCTTGCATTACATGTCTGTCACAAGGAATCGGAAAGGAAATAATTGTGTTATTTATTGGGTAATTATACAGGTATATTCCTGGGAATTGATTGAATAGTGCCCTCTATCCTATCAGAGTCAGTGGCATATAATTATTAGGAGAAGCTTTAGGTTCTTTTTTTAGCCCTTCCTTGAGAACATGCCCATCTTAATTTATTGGTTGGCAGGCATTTTATCTGATACCCTTTAATATAGCACTAAAGAGACAATCCCCTGGACAACACAACTGCTAAATCTCACCTGGTCTTACTAGCCTTGACCTTCTGCTCTAATATAAACCTGTCTTCAGCACAATGGACAGATCCCAACAGCCAACCAGAAGACTAATGCTTAGAGTCCACAGAGAAATGCCTTACCAGGTGAATGTGCTATGAGGAGGTAATCTTTGCTCTTCATCACATTTATCCCACTGGCTCTCATTTTTATGGATAACCTGTCAATCACACTGTACCCATCCATGCATAATGCCTAAGGAAATAGAAGCAGTCATCAAAAGTCTCCCAACCAAAAAAAAAAAAAAAAAAAAAAAAAAAAAAAAAAAAGGCCCAGGACCAGATGGGTTTAGTGCAGAATTTAGGGCAGAATGTGCAGAATGGCCTTGTTGGGTACCAATATGAGGAGAGGTCCTTGGTCCTGCCAAGGCTGAACACCCCCAGTGTAGGAGAATGTCAGGGTGGGAGGCAAGAAGGAGTGGATGTTTGGAGGAAGGACACCCTCATAGGTGAAGGGGTGGTGGGGTGGGAAAGGGGCTTTGTGGACAGGAAACTGGGAAAGGGGATAACATTTGAAATGTAAATTAAAAAATATCCAATAAAAGTCTCAATCTGTATAAGAACAAAAAATCTCCCAACCACAAAAGCCTAGGACCATCTAGATGTAAATCCATCTGTGCAGAATTCTATCAGACTTTCAAAGAAGACCTAATACCAATACTCTTCAAACTATTCCACAAAAAGAAACAGAAGGAATACTACCAAATTTGTTCTTTGAAGCTGCAATTGCACTTATACTTAAACCACACAAAGACCTAACAAGAAAGAGAACTTAAGATCAATTTCACTCATGAATATCGGTGCAAAAATACTCAATAAAATTCTTGCAAACTGAATTAAAAACATATCAAAATAATCATTCACCATGATCAAGTAGGCTTCATCCCAGTGATACAAGGATGGTTCAATACATAGAAATCCATCAACATAATCTGCTATATAAGGAAACTCAAGGTTAAAAACCACATGATCATCTGATTAGATGCTGACAAAGCATTTGACAAAATTCAACACCCCTTCATGCTAAAATTCTTGATAATATCAGGAATTCAAGGCCCATGTAAAAGCCATATACAGCAAACCAGTAACCAACATCAAACTAAGTGAAAAGAAACTTGAAGCAATCCCATTAAAATCAGGGACTAGGCAAGGCTGCCCACTCTTTCCCTACTTATTCAATATAGTTCTTGAAGTCCTATCCAGAGCAATCAGACAACAAAAGGAGGTCAAAGGGATACAAATTGGAAAGGAAGAAGTCAAAATATCACTATTTGCAGATGATATGATCATATATTTAAGTGACTCCAAAAGTTCTACCAGAAAACTACTAAACCTGATAAACACCTTCAGCAAAGTGACTGGGTATAAAATTAACTCAAACAAGTCAATAGCCGTCCTCTACTCAAAGGATAAAGAGGCCAAGAAAGATATTAGGCAAATGACAAAAAAAAGCCACAAATAAGGTAAAATAAGGTGAGACTCTAACCAAGCAAGTGAAAGATCTGTATGATAAGAACTTCAAGTCTCTCAAGAAAGAAATTGAAGATCTCAGAAAATGGAAAGCTCTCCCATGCTCACAGATTGGCAGGATTAATCTAGTAAAAATGGCCATTTTGGCAAAATCAATCTACAGATTCAATGCAATCCCCATCAAAATTCCAACTCAGTTCTTCATAGAGATAGAAAGAGCAATTTGAAAATTCATTTAGAATAACAAAAAACCCAGGATAGCAAAACTATCCTCAACAATAAAAGAACTTCTTGGGGAATCACCTCCTGACCTCAAGCTGTATTACAGAGCAAGAGTTATAAAAACTGTATGGTATTGGTACAGAGATAGGCAGATAGATCAACAGAATAAAATTGAAGACCCAGAAATGAATCCACATACTTATAGTCACTTGATCCTTGACAAAGGAGCTAAAACTATGCAATGGAAAAAAGACAGCATTTTCAACAAATGGTGCTGGTTCAACTGGAGGTCAACATGTAGAAGAATTCAAATTGAACCATTCTTATCACCTTGTACAAAGCTCAAGTCCAAGTGGATCAAAGACCACCATATAAAACCAGATACACTGAAACTAATAGAAGGGAAAGTGGAGAAGAGCTTCAAACCCATAGCCACAGGGGAAAGTTTCCTAACCAGAACACCAATGACTTATGTGCTAAGATCAAGAAACACAAATGTGACCTCATAAAATTGCAAAGCTTCTGTAAGGCAAAGGACACTGTCAGTAGGACAAAATGTCAACCAACAGATTGGGAAAAGACGTTTTTACCAATCCTACAACCAATAGAGGGCTAATACCTAATATATACAAAGAACTCAAGAAGTAGTTAGACCACAGAGAATCTAATAATCCAATTAAAAATGGGGTACAGAGCTAAACAAAGACTTCAGCTGAGGAATATCGAATGCCTAAGAAGCACCTAAAGAAATGTTCAACATCCTTAGTCATCAGGGAAATGCAAATCAAAACAACTCTGAGATTCTACCTTACCCCAGTCAGAATGGCTAACATCACAACTCAGATCACAGTAGATGCTGGCGAGGATGTGGAGAAGTAGGAATACTCCTCCATTGTTAGTGGGATTGCAGGCTGGTGCAACCATTCTGGAAATCAGTTTGGCAGCTCCTCAGAAAATTGGACATAGTCCTGCCTGAGGACCCAGCTATACCACTCCCGGGAATTCACCCAAAAGATGCTCCAACATCTAACAAGGTCCCATGTTCTGCTATGTTCATAGCAGCCTTATTTATAATAGCCAGAAGCTGGAAAGAATCTGCTGTCCTTCAACAGAGGAATGGATATAGAAAATGTGGTTCATTTATACAATGGAGTACTACTCATTTGTTGAAAACAATGACTACATGAAATCCTTATGTAAATGGATGGGACTGGAAAATATCTTGAGTGAGGTTACCCAATCACAAAAGAACCCACATGGTATCCACTCACTGGTAAGTGGATATTAGCCTGAAAAACTTGGAATACTTAATGAAAAATTCACAGATCCCTAATTTTCTAATGGATATGTGGGTCATTTATGTGTTTGAAAAAAGTTTATACTGCAGTGGAAAATGTGTCCTCCACGTAATAATTATCTTGACAAGGTATCATGATTTTTGTGGGAAGAGTTCCTTGAAAATCATCTTCAAAGCCAGTTTTGTTCTGATAGGAAGAAGCCAAAGCATATCATCCAATTTCAACCAATCATATAGATAAATTTAGCTTTTCAAAATTTAAAACTTAATAAGAATAATTATACCCAGGTAAAATCACATGAATTGTGTGGGTTTCTTTAATGTTAAATTATGTAATCTAACATTTAACTGCATAGGAACATCAGGAAAAAACACTTGACCTATATAATATTTTTATAGGGTAAAAAATATATAGATTATGAAAGTTGTACACTAAAAATATGAATCAAACCCTAGAATTTTGTTCTGTATGTATAAAGTCAGGAAGGAAATCCTACTGTTTTACATACAGTCAGTCCAGTGACTGAAGTGAGAGTAAGAGAGGGGAAGAGGTGAGTGATTTCCAGAATGTGAAGGCCAACCCTTCCAAATGTGAGCCTCCTTTCTCTTCCTTTGAGCTTAGGTTAGGACTTTCCAGAAAAGTAGCTCTGAAGCCCCACCCCTTCCTGTTCACTAGCTGTTGATTGGCCCAGAGATCCTGCTGTCTCTAAACAGTAGTTACAGAAAAACATCTATCAAGTGAGCCCCGTCTGTCATGTTCATTTCACCTTATACTCAGTCTGTACCGTCTCTAAGGCGTAATGGCATTATTAGAAAGAATCTTCATTGACATTTATATTTACAGACAAACGGACAACAAACAAAAAACCTGACAGGTTGGTTTTTTTTTTTGTTTGTTTGTTTTCTCTAGGCCTCCTTGAAGCCACTTCCCTTAAATAGTTAAAGAACTTAATGGGAATGTTTTCTTTTTCAAGTTAGAAAATTAAAAAAAGTCTCATTTGAATTTTGTGATGCACAAAAAGAGATAAAAATGCCACCTGTCATTCTGTCCCCATTCTCCACAGCTCTTCAAACTTTACATGCTGCAAGACTTTTTTGATAGCTTGTATTCATACCAGCATCTACAGAAACACCATCATGTAAAATAAAGTCCTTCTTTTAAAAATATTTTTTTTATTATTAACTTGAGTATTTCTTATATACATTTCAATGTTATTCCCTTTCCCGGTTTCGGGCAAACATCCCCTCCCCCTCCCCCTTCCTTATGGTGTTCCCCTCCCAACCCCCCCCCCATTGCTGCCCTCCCCCCCACAGTCTAGTTCACTAGGGGTTCAGTCTTAGCAGGACCCAGGGCTTCCCCTTCCACTGGTGCTCTTACTAGGATATTCATTGCAACCTACGAGGTCAGAGTCCAGGGTCAGTCCATGTATAGTCTTTGGGTAGTGGCTTAGTCCCTGGAAGCTCTGGTTGGTTGGCATTGCTGTACATATGGGGTCTCGAGCTCCTTCAAGCTCTTCCAGTTCTTTCTCTGATTCCTTCAACAGGGGTCCCGTTCTCAGTTCAGTGGTTTCCTGCTGGCATACGCCTCTGTATTTGCTGTATTCTGGCTGTGTCTCTCATGAGCGATCTGCACTCACATTTTGATCATCCGTCTTGAGTTTCATTTGTTCTAGGCATCTAGGGTAACTCAAGCATTTACTCTGTGGGTTTGGTTCCTTTCATATTCTGCATTCTAATATATTCATATAAGTAAATTTCTTATATATTTTATATAATATACATTTTAAATAAAGACAAGAGAAAGGAAATGATTGTTGCAGTACCTTTCTAGACCCATTGTGTCTCAGATAACAGTTTATTAACATGGAGATATTATTTTTAACTTTTGTGCAATGCATTCAACGAAACAGAAAACTTTCAGAAAATTGTCATTAATTTCTTCAGCACACTATGCCAAATGATTACTAATAAACATATTTGAGGAATAAAAAGTTGACAGGAGGGTTTTAAGGAATACCATAGTATATAGAAGCACAGTGACTGTTCATTATGGTAACTGTCAGAAGTCACTTCACATTCCTGGTCACATATCAGTCTACAAAGGTTACAGGCCCATCTCATATTCAAAGGAGTGCAAAATATATTCTGATTGTCAAGGTGAGCAGCTTTGAAGTATAGCTTGGTGGTACAATTCTAGCACAGTAAAGTATACAGGCTTGTGGTCTGAACTACTTAGGACAGGGAGGCAGGAGGATCACTTAAACTACCCTAGACATCAATGTAGACCCTATGTTTTAAATATAATTTTCTTTAGTCCAAAGATATACATAATTGATTTCTACTATGGAAAAATGTAAAACTTGTATGTTATATTATGATGGAAAGAGATTTCTAGAGGAGGTATGTCAAAATGTCAGATCACAAAAAGAAAAGAAAAGAGAAAAAAAAACAAGAAAAAAGAAAAAAATCATTAGACCATGAACACAATGTAGAGGAATATATAAATGTGACTTTAGGTAGCAATTGTTTAATTATAGAGAGAAATATTGATAAATTCAGCTATAAGTTAGCTATTGCATGATGTCCATGTCTCATTCTCTTGTATTGTTTATTAGTTGTCATTTATTATCTCATAGTGTCTATCCATCAGCTGTGGCTAGTGGACAGACAATGCCATGGTGGCTCATATGCCTAATAATTCTCAAGTGCACAGTACATTTGGTTTCTGTTTCACAGCCTTATTCTAGATAGTTTCTTGACTACTATTTAACTCACCTTGGAATTCGGTATCAAGCCACTCAGCACAGGGAAAAAACATTGATACGTACTTCAGATAACTGACTTCAGACATAGAAGCTTGGCATTCACTTGCTACCATCCTCAAACAGTTTTGGTAGTATAGTGATAATGACAAGACTATTTCTTCTCCAATTCTCCCTATAATTCCCCCACCTGTTAATCTTTCCTAGATAAATTATTCAGTTTGTGATATGTTCATATTTTGATCTAGTTTCCATCCTTGGACATGTTCCTTTTGACATATTGTCTGTAATAACTAGACTGAAAACAATCCAAATATGTAATTGTTCTTAGAGACAAATACATATGGTGTAGAAAGTTCAGTTATATATAATACAGCAAAGAAAACAGATTAAGTGGTACAAACATATTACAAATTAATGCAGATTTAAACATAAAATGTGTGCTAATATTTTAATTAACATAAAGCCATTTTGTTTTGTAAGGCATACACAACAATGAAGATATAACAAGGCCTGTAATATGATAGACTTGGAGAAGTGGTTAAGAAAGAATGGATGTGGTTGGGAGTGGGCACTTTTCTTTTATAAACTGAACATCACAGCAAATAATTATGAGAAATTTTAAACACAAAAATAAATGAAAGTAAAACAATTTGATAAATTTCCACAGACTAGTTTGATTTTGTGGTCTATTATATTTTATTTCTGCTTTCCCATTCCCCAGCCTAAAACATGATCATGTTGAAGGAGGTACCACACATCATGCTGATATATGCATACCTATTTCTATGTTTCTATTATAAAGTATTTAAAACAAATCCAGGATACTTTTATCACAATGAGTGGTTCCAACCATTTTCTTTTTCTTTATTGTTTTTGTGGTTGAAAGAAAGTGAATCATTTGACAAACAATGTTGTTTACTGTCTCAGAATCTGACTTCTGTCACTATGGGCTTCTGTAATGTTTCCTTTACCCTGTGTGCTTCTGTAAATTGAAAGCAAGCTATAGTGTATACTGTCCTAGATTTTAGTATGTATCACTAAAATCACAGTCTCTTTGGAGCAGGGAGTAGGTGAAAACAATATTTTGTAGGTGAATGTTTTTTAAATTTCTGTTGGAAAGAATTTTTAAAAAATTCTTCCATCATTGTATTTCTGCACTTTTCCTCAATGAGAGTTAAAAAATAGTGTCAGAAAAACACACTTGGTGTTCACTCATTGATAAATGGATATTAGCCCAGAAGCTCTAAGCTCAAGAAGAAGGATGACCAAAATGTGGATGCCCCCATTCCTTAAAAGGGGGAAAATATCCAGAGGAGGGGAAATGGAAGCAAAATTTAGAGTAGCGACTGAAGGAACGGCCATTTAGAGCCTGCCCCACATGTGGCCCATATATATATGGCCACCAAAACTAGATAAGATTGATGAGGCTAAAACGTGCATGCTGAAAGAGACTGGATATAGATCTCTCCTGAGAGATACATCCACAGCATGTCCAATACAGAGGTCAATGCTAGCAGAAAACCATTGAACTGAGAACAGGACCCCCTTTGGGGGAATTAGAGGAGGGATTGAAAGAGCTGAAGGAGCTCACAACCCCATGTGAACAACAATGCCAACCAACCAGAGCTTCCAGGGACTAAACCACTACTGAAAGACTATACATGGACTGACCCAGGGCTCCAACTGCATATGCAGCAGAGAATAGCCTTCTTGGGGCACCAGTGGAAGGGGAAGCCCTTGGTCCTGCCAAGGTTGGACCCCCAGTACTGGGAGATGTGGGGGGGCGGTAAAGGGGATGTATGGGGGGGAATACCTGTATGGGGGAGGGGGAGGGGATTCAGACTTATGGACAGGAAACCAGAAAGGGAATACAATTTGAAATGTAAATAAAGAAATATATCTAATTAAAAAATAGTGTCATTAATAGTCTGTTGATCTAATAAACATTTAATGATCTTTATTATACTAGGTATAGTATAAAAATTCATAAACACACATGGTATGCACTTATCGATAAGTGGATATTAGCCCAAATGCTCGAATTACCCTAGATGCACAGAACACGTGAAACTCAAGAAGGATGACCAAAATGCGAATGCTTCACTCCTTCTTTAAAAGTGGCACAAGAATACCCTTAGGAGGGGATAGGGAGGCAAAGTTTAGAACAGAGACTGAAGGAACACCCATTCAGAGCCTACCCCATATGTGGCCCATACATATACAGCCACCAAACTAGATAAGATGGATGAAGCAAAGAAGTACAGGCCTACAGGAACCGGATGCAGATCTCTTCTGAGAGATACAGCCAGAATATGGCAAATACATAGGCGAATGCCAGCAGCAAACCACTGAACTGAGAACGGGACCCCCGTTGAAGGAATCAGAGAAAGGCCTGAAAGAGCTTGAAGGGGCTCGAGACCCCATATGAACAACAATGCCAAACAACCAGAGCTTCCAGGGACTAAGCCACTACCCAAAGACTATAAATGGACTGACCCTGGGCTCCAACTCCCTAGGTAGCAATGAATAGCCTAGTAAGAGCACCAGTGGAAGGGGAAGGCCTTGGTCCTGCCAAGGCTGAACCCCCAGTGAATGTGATTGTTATGGGGATGGCGGTAATGGGGGGGGATGGAGAGGGGTTAGGGGGATGTTGGCCTGCAAACCGGGAAGAGGAATAACATTTGAAATGTAGAGAAGAAATGCCCAATTTAATAAAGATGGGGGAAAAAAAGAATTCATTCATGTATCTATAGATTTTTTGCAAAAGTGTGGCTTTGTGAACATATCTAAAAGCATTTTACATATGTATATTGCCATAAGATAAACAAACAAATTTGGTGAGAAGTACTTTAAAATCATAACTATGAATTTTGTGTATATAAATATGGAAATAAGGAAAATAAATATCCCTTCATCTTCCACATTAAAATAATTTAACTAATATTGATAATTGACCTATAATTTAACTGTTGTCAGTGAGGTGGGGGATTGTGGGTGGTGAATAAGTTAATTCAAGTCACATGAGAGTTATCTGAATTTGCTTTTAATGTTGAAATAGCATGGTAAAGTAGCATATGACCATGGTGTACAGAGGTTGGAAGTCGTTTCTTAAGTAACATCTATTAGCATATATTATGATATTTGACAAATAATTAAGAGATACACCATTTTAAAATGCTAACTTAATGAGATTTTTATAAATAAAAACATACTTTTTTATTCAATTTGATAACTAAAGAGTGACTGTGTATTCTGTTTTTCACATGAAATTCATTCTAGATATTATCACTTAGGGCAGATTGACCAAACTAATACAAATAGATTTAAAAAATATACTGAAGTAATGAATCCCTCATAGCTAGTATAAAGATATTGAAAATCAAGCACCATTTTTATTGATAATGGAAAGGAGATTAAGAGTTTACAAGATTATTCCTAAGTAGGTATTATTATTTCCAAAAAAGTAATATTTGAATCATATTTCTAGGAATGCTATGCCACTTGTGAGAAATGTGAAGTAGACATGGTTAACAGCATTGGCTCTTGGGCAAATTTGCCATTGTTTTCTGGAGATATTTGAACTATCTGATTACTAATAGCCAAATAAAAGCTGCATAAAATGTCTTTAGAGTAGATTGTTATTTATCAATGATCTTGTGACTCATTTTAAAGTCTTTTTCTAAGCCACAATACCGATAACACATAAATGAAGAACACATAAATGAAGAACAACTCTGTTCTTCATTTAGTTTCTATTATTGCAACGATCTTTTCTACTTCATTAGTAGAGCATAGGAGTTGAAAAGACTGACATCTAAATACGAATTGGGTTAAATCACTTTTAGTTATGAAACCTTAAGCAGGTTATGTTGGTGCTTGTTTCCTCATCTACTGTATTATAGTAACCCTGTGACTGATGTATATGTTGTAATGTTTAATTCATATTGCACCTTTGACATGCACCCATGCATTCACAAATCCATAGATAAGAAACCCCTTTACTTATTCATATATTAAAGATTGTCACTACCTATTAACTTTTTCAGTATGTTGCAGAGCCCTTAAAATATCTCATTAGACTACAACATCTTTAAATTCTCTTTTCTTCTTCTAATATTTCTCCTTTTCTCTAATTTCTTAACATAGTCTTCCATTATAATTCCAGTGATTCCCAAATGTTGGTACTTAATATTCCAGAAATCATTGAGGCCACCCCATAATTATAAATTGACTTTCAAGAAAGACAGTTAAATAAAAAATAACATTATTTATTAAATAACATTTTAATAAGATATATATTTTGACACATAATTTTTTATTTAAAAATTAAAAATATTTTGTCACTAAAATAACATAAAAACAAAATAAAAAATTCATTTAAGTATTCTCAAATTTTCTTTGTATGAACCAGTGTCTCAGCAGAAGTCTCCATTGACCACATGGGTGTGCAAGATCTAATATTTAACAAATACTAAGTCTAATGAATACTTTTGAATGGATAAGAAAAGACCTCTATTAATAATTAATAACACATTGTCGACATATCGATTTGCATTCAGTTCTAAAGCACAAAGCCAATCGAACACGGCTTAGACTTTGTACTTTACATCTGCACCAACATTTAGAGTCAGATAAGGATGTGGACAGAGCTATTGATTGTACATGTGAGAAGATTTTCTTCAGTTTAGAGAAGTTTGGGCAGAGTTATGTCAGTATTCTTAGAGACAACATTTTAATCCCACTCAGATACTGATACTTCCTTGACAACCCTCTACTAGGATTTGGGCAAGGATTTAATTTTTAACGTTTCAATTTGAATACTCTTACTTTTTTTGTAATACACCTCTTTGTCTTATTTGAGCTCCCTTATGAAACTCCACTTACACTTAAATTTAATAAAGTAGAGTGTAGAGAATTCAAAATGAGGCCATAGGCTATGCAGCATATATCTTCTGACTTAAATAGTGTACACCACAATAATTCCAAATTTCTCTTTCAGCTTGTAGGCATGTTGGCCCTTTATAATTTGTACTTTTCAGCTCTCAGGTCTCCTGATTTCGAGCTGTGCCTCAGATACATAATAACAAAGCAGCAGACACATACATCAACACAAAAGAACTGAGGACCCATGGTTGCAGCCTCCTGAGTTGTAACAAAGAAGCTAAAATACATCTTGGAGAACCTGCATCTCATTCAAAAAATGGTACTAGGAAGTTGGATGTCTCTGTCTTTCATCTTACATAAATACCAACTCCAAATGAATCAAATACCTTAGAGTAGGACCTGGAACTTTAGAACTGTTGTAGTGAAAGTTATTGAAAACATTTGAGGATACAGACAAGGATTTTTCTTAATAGATTTTTCTTCAGTGGTGCAGGAAACCAAGCTGTCAGTTAATGAGAGAGAACTAATGAAACTGAGAACACTCTTGTGAAACAAGGAAACAGCAGAGTGAAGAGACAGCTCACAGACTGGAAAAGATTTTCTTACTCTACATCTGTAAGAAAATTAATACCTAGGATGTATAAATAATCAAATTTAATAAGAAGACAAATAACCCTATCAATAAAAGGATAACAAAATGAACAGTTAATTGACAAAAACTTACATATTACAATTAAACATCTGAAAAATATTCAGCCTCACTGTCCAACAGAGACATGCACATTAAAATTATATTGAGATTCCTCTTCATATCAGTCAGAATGGAAGTCATCTAAGCCTATTTCCTCATTTTTTTTCTATTAAATTCATGGTACCTGGTATTGTGTTCAGGTGTTTCATCCATCTGGAGTTGAGTTTTGTGCAGGGTGATAAAATGTGGACTTATTTTCTTTATTCTGCATGTAGCCGTCCATCCAGTTTGGCTACCAGGATTTGGTGAGGATACTGTCTTTTCTCCATTGTGTATTTTGCCTGTTGTTTTTGCATAAATAATGAGTCTAAAAGTGTGGGAAATTTTAATTGGGTAGTCACTTGATTCTATTGATCACTTAATAGATGCTCATCTAGAATCTTCATGCCTACTCACCAACATTCTTGTCACTGGGAGGTAGTCTGCATGCTAGCATGCTTCCAGAGGAGAAAAGCAATCATTACTACCAACCAGCTGCAAAACCTGTGACCTACAACAGTATATAACAGCACATAACAGTTATTGTATGCTGATATAATGGTGGCACAGAGGTAGTGAGACTAACAAACAACGGTTTGACTGGATTTAAGACTCACTTTGTGAGTTGGAATTCATTCTTGTCACTGCAAAAGTAGCCAAAAAAAATCAACCTGAGATTAGATAGATGATGGGCATAGGGAAAAATCTAATACTATTATTTGGCTAAAGGAACATTACAATTAAATGTGTCCTAATGAGATATTGCTATAGATATAAATCAGTGTATTATTCGACTCTCCTCAGACAGGCTCCACCTTCCAGTAGATTGGAACAAACACAGAGACCCACAAGTTGACAGTGTACAGAGAGTGAGAGACATTGGGGCACTCAGTGTTACATAGAATGTCTTTATCAAGCACCTTCCTTCAAGGCTCAGGGATCTATATAGAGGACATAGGACATTGTTAAAGTCAGAGGTTGTATGTGATTCAAGGAAGCAGTGTCTACAATAAGTATATGAACTCGCTGAGGCTATGACAGGATTGCACAAGATCTGTACATGTTCAAATTAGACAAAGTTCTAGAAATGAAAAAGGAAGTGGATGCAAATTCCCATATCTAACCAAGAAACGTTTAAATCCTATTTAAAACTACTGATGCCTGCTGTGAAAGGAAAATCAGTTTTCTCCAATGGATTGTCACAGGGTGTATTAACCACACTTCTAAGTAGGCTTCAAGCCAATGTGAAATGGATTTCATGGTGTGTGTGTGTGTGTGTGTGTGTGTGTGTCTGTGTGTGTGTGTGTATGTGTCTGTGTGTGTCTGTGTGCATGCGCACGCGTGTGTCTCTGTGTGTGTGAACTTTTGTATATTTTGGTACTGTTTTATCTTAATCTTTGTGTTTGATTTTCATTTTTCCCCCTCTTTTGGAGAGAGAGAACACATGAAGATGGGTGGGGATGGAGGTTGGGGATCTTGTGCGGGAGGAAATGTATGATCAAAATATATTGCCGGAAAAAGTTTTAAATAAAAAAAAACAAACAAAAACAAATGACAAATGCTGTCATAAGAATGTGGACACAAGGAAACCAATATACACTGTTAATAAGAATATAGGCTACTCTAGCTACTATGGAAACCAGGATAGAGGTTTCTCAAAACAAAAATAAAAACAAAAACAAAAAACAAAATAAAACAGTGTATCTTTCATCTAATTTACCTATACTAATAATGTGTCTCCCAGCCAATAGATCCCAGAGGTATTTTCATATCAGTGTTTTCTTGCAACAACATTCATAATCATTAATTTATGGTCCCAACTGTCTTAGTTAGGATTTCTATTGCTGTGACAAAACACAAATACTTTGTGGGGATGTGGGGGTGGGGTATTTGGCTTACACTTCTAGGTCAGAGTCCATCATTGGAGGAAGTCAAGAAAGAATTCAAGCAGGACAGGAACCTGAGAGCAGGAGCTGGTGCAGAGGTCGTGGAGTGGGCTGCTTGCTGGCTTGCTTCCCAGGGCTTGTTCAACCTGCTTTCTTGTAGGACTCAGGACTACCAGCCCATTGATGGCATACCCACAATAGACTGAGTTCTCATTCACTAATCATTAATTGAGATTCCTTTTTGGTTCTTTTTTTCGGAGCTGGGGACCGAACCCAGGGCCTTGCGCTTCCTAGGCAAGCGCTCTACCACTGAGCTAAATCCCCAACCCCTAATTGAGATTCTTAAAGCAGGATCTCATGGAGTCATTTTCTCAACTGGGGTTCCTTCTTTTCTGATGACTCTAACTTAGGTGAATTCACACATAAAGACCATCCAGTAATCAGCCTAGATGCATGATAAATAATATGTATTTATATAACAACAAAAATTCTTTGCAGTCATCAGGAAGAGTGAATTTGTTATTGGTAAGGAAATGTATCGATTGTATGAAACAAACTAAGTTTTGCCTCAATATGACAAATATCATATTTTCTTTCCTTGAGATTCCCAGATTTTATACAAATATCTTTTAAAAATGCATGTATATGTTACATGGAAGCAGAATTCAAACTGTTTATGGGACTCAATGTGACTCATGTTTTAGAAGGAGGGGTATTTGCTCATTACTGAATGTTTTTTCACCAATTTCTTTTAAACCAGTGCAAATAGAGTCTCTTAGGTAAAAAGAAAGATATTCTGTTTTAAATTAAAGCTTGGAGAGTGGGCCTTTTCAAGACAAAGCAAAACAAAATCTGAGATTAATTGGAAAATCGTAGGGATGCGTGGTGAGTAGGAGACAAGGGGAGGAGCCATGTCCCGTGCTGTCATCAGCTTGCTGACAATTCTCTTAGCTCAGAGAACTGTATTGAGCCACGAATCCTCTGTCCTGCACATGCTATGTGAATTTTAGGCCATTGCAGTGGTGCTGTCAAACCTGGTCAAAGATCAGCAATCAGGTAAATTGGTAATCCGAGACATAAATTCTACTAGTCAACATGGTTCCTACCATAGTATTAATAAGAACAGAGAGAGAGAAGAGAGGAGGAGGAAGGAGGAGGAGGAGGAGGAGGAAGGAGGAGGAGGGGAGGGAGAGAGAGGGAGAGCAAGAGAAGGATAGAGAGGGAGGGAGGAGAGAAGAGAGAGAGAGAGAGAGAGAGAGAGAGAATAGAAATGAAACAAGAAAGTAGGGCAAAGGAATCAATGAAAATGAAAAATAAAAATGCAAAAAAAATACCAACGAAATTGGATAAACATATGAAGGGGAACAAACACAATGTACAATCTACTGCTAAAATGAAATGAACCAAAACAGAGGTGTGCACAGACAAAATAGACAGGAATAAAGCAATGTCACAATACAGAGGCCTGGCAGGTTATTTCTTGGTCTCTGAAAAGTGTAGGCAGCTTGAAGGAGGAGCTCCATTGACCTTGTGAACTCTTATATTCCTTATTGTGTAACCGAGTGCTGAGCCCATGTATGACAGGAATCTGATGTCCGCATGGCTGTGTTTGCATTCCTCTTCTCCTATGTGTGTATGCTAAGGGTTCTTGTGTGCCACACTTAGTCTTGCAGTCTGTAAGCTGAACAGTTTATCTCATCATCTGCAGATTTCCTGGCATATACCTCCTTAGCAACTAATTTTCAGCTTGGGGGTGTCTTCTAAATTCCTCAGGGGTGTGGAAAAGAACCACAACATTGAGATATGCACAGATCTCTGGTTAGGGGGATGTTTCTGTTCCTTCTGACCATCTTGGAATTAATCACTCTGCTGACTCATGCAGCTGTGTTTCAAGGAGACTGGTGGAGTTTTGTTTTTAGTTGTACATTAGCATGACAGTTGATAGTTAGCTCCAGAGTTTGACTCACCCTGTGACCTCAGTTCCAGGGATCATAGCCCAGCTTTATTCTTAGTTGATTAGATCAGTTGCTGGAAACTGAGGTGGTGTACCTTTTCCTTTGCTCTACACTGCCCGAGTCAGGCTTCAGTGGGAGCAAGACCAACAATTGGCCTTCACACTTGCCACATTTTTCTTTTAACTACTTTAGGGGTATATGAGGGTTTCAAGCGAATGAAAGTTAACAGATACAAAAATTTACTTTACCTTTTAAAAATACTCTAAATCAGCATGAGGAAAGCTCTTATGAACTCACCACGATGGAATCACCAAGACCTGGTCCTGCATAGGTTACAGCAGGTCCTCTGTATAGCTTTCATTTTAGTCTTTTTTATGGGATTCCTGGATGAGAGATTGAGTGGGTCTCTGATTCTTATACTTTCTCTTGGGTACTTTTTGTTCTGTGGATCTGTCTAGTTCAATTCTGATGTGATAATTTTTGTTTTTACCATATTCTACTTTATTTTGTTATACTTAAAAAGATGGATGACAGAATGAAAATCTAGCTACTAGAGTAAAGATTAACAATTGAACCATCACTTATGTTTACTGGGAGAGACAAAATGAGTTTTCTCCAATAGAGTGACATTGGGTATATTAACCCCTACAGGACTGGTCTCATGTTGAGGAGTAGTTGCCCAACATATAATGGAATCCACTGGTTTTGTTTGATTTTATTTGACTACTCTGTGTGTGTGTGTGTGTATGTGTGTGTGTGTGTGTGTGTGTGTCTGTGTGTGTGTGTGTGCACATACACACTGTTCCTTCTTTTGGGATGTGGGTTTATTACCTTGGTTTGGGTTTCTTTATTCTATTATTGAATTTTGTTTGTTGTATGAGAAAGAACTTAAAGTTGGGTGGGTAGGGATGGTGAGAAAATCTAAAGGGATGAAGAAAATATAACATTAAATAATTAAAAAAATAAAAACTCTATATCAGGTACTGTGCTAAGTTGAATCCTTCTGAGAAGCAAGTGCTAGTGTTAGTTACACAGTTTCTTCAACAAATTTGAGTGCAACTCAGGTGATACTGCTCCTTAGCCTTGTCTTAGAAAAGTCTTCCTAGGGATTATTAGAGAGATGCCTGAGCAGTTAAGACTGCATAGTTTTACCAATGGTTTATGCTCTAAGATCAAGAATCGACAAATGGAATCTCATAGAGCTACAAAGCTTCTGCAAGGCAAAGGAAACTGTTGTTAGGACAAAATGACAACCAACAGATTGGGAAAAGATCTTTACCAATCCTACAACTGATAGAGGGCTTATAACCAAAATATACAAAAAACTCATGAAGTTAGACTGCAGGGAGACAAATAACCCTATAAAAAATGGGGTTCAGAGCTAAACAAAGAATTCACAGCTGAGGAATGCCAAATGGCTGAGAAGCACCTAAAGAAATGTTCAACATCTTTAGTCATAAGGGAAATGCAAATCAAAACAACCCTGAGATTCCACACCAGTCAAAATGGCTAAGATAAAAAACTCTGGCAACAGCAGATGCTGGTGAGGATGTGGAGAAAGAGGAACACTCTGCCACTGTTGGTGGGATTAGAGACTGGTAAAACCATTCTGGAAATCAGTCTGGAGGTTCCTCAGAAAATTGGACATTTCATTACTTGAGGACCCAGCTATATCTCTTTTGGGCATATACCCAAAAGATGCCCCAAGATATAACAAAGACACATGCTCCACTATGTTCATAGCAGCCTTATTTATAACAGCTAGAAGCTGGAAAGAAACCAGATGCCCTTCAACAGAGGAATGGATACAGAAAATGTGGTATATCTACATAATGGAATACTACTCAGCTATCAAAAACAATGACTTTATGAAATTCATATGCAAATGGATGGAACTGGAAAATATCATCCTGAGTGAGGTAACCCAATCACAGAGAAACACACATGGTATGCACTCATTGATAAGTGGATATTAGCCCAAATGCTCAAATTACCCTAAATACACAGAACACATGAAACTCAAGAAGGATGACCAAAATGTGAATGCTTCACTCCTTCTTTAAAAGGGGAACAAGAATACCCTTGGCAGGGAATAGGGAGACAAAGTTTAGAACAGAGACTGAAGGAACACCCATTCAGAGCCTGCCCCACATGTGGCCATACATATACAGCCACCAAACTAGATAAGATGGACGAATCAAAGAGGTGCAGGCTGACAGGAACCGGAGGTTTATCTCTCCTGAGAGACACAGGCAGAATATGGCAAATACATAGGCAAATGCCAGCAACAAACCACTGAACTGAGAACAGGACTCCCGTTGAAGGAATCAGAGAAAGAACTGAAAGAGCTTGAAGGGGCTCAAGACCCCATATGTACAACAATGCCAACTAACCAGAGCTTCCAGGGACTAAGCCACTACCCAAAGACTATACATGGACTGACCCTGGGCTCCAAATTCATAGGTAGAAATGAATAGCCTAGTAGGGGAACCAGTGGAAGGGGAAGCCCTTGGTCCTGCCAAGACTGGATCCCCAGTGAATGGGATTGTTGGGGGAGGGTGGTAATGGGGGGATCATGGGGAGGGGAACACCCACATAGAAGGGGAGGGGAGTGGTTAGGGGGATGTTGGCCTGTGATAACATTTGAAATGTAAATAAGAAATACCCAATTTAATAAATATGTAGAAAAAAAGAGTGCATAGTTTTTATACAGAGGATCCAAACTCAGTTTCCAGTACCTAACATCATGTGACTCATGGCCACCAGGAACTCCAGCAGCAGGAAATTCAATGCCTCTGGTCTCTGTGGCCCCTATATGTGTGAGCATATTTGCTCTCTATATAAATGATTGAAATGATCAAATAAATATTTTAAAAATATTCCTTTTGACAAAGAATTGACTCTCGCTATAAAGCTCATAAGATCTTTGAATGTGAATTCCGTAAGCACTGTATACTATTTTGAAGACCCTGTTTCCTTTGAAATAGAAAGTGTGACCCGCATAGTCACATTGCAGTTGAGTAACTTTTGATAAACGAAACTCAGTTTGGAATAGTGACCTGTGTTTGAAGGAAACCGAAGCAGAACAAAGCTTTATTTGGTGGTCTAGATTCTCTTTGTGATCTACTCAGAGTCCGTAAATCTCGGAATTGCTCCTGAGTCTGCAGAGACAGAATCTGGAGATGCTAATTTGTTGCCTTCTGTTATAGATGCCCTTGGTGAGTATCCCCTTGAGGAACCCAGTTCATCTCCAATCTGTCAGAATGCATACGAGATGACTGAGTCCTTATGTCCTGGGTCTGTGCATACACCGACATAAGAAGCGCAATTCCACTGTAATCCCAGGTTTTCTAAACTCTCTTTACAGTGGGTTTCCAATGATGCTGGGATGAGCTCACCTTGTAGCTTCAGGTGGAGGCATGTAATGTTTGGTCAAGGTTGGATTTGCTTTATTTGTGCAGACTCTTGTGCTACACAAAGTTATGATGAATAGGATTCTAAGAAAAACCCAAGAAATGTAACACATGGAGGAAATACTGTTTTCTAGTGTGGTTAGTGAATATCTTATGAATCACCAGCACAGTAGACCAGGTATTTATTCCCGTGGGAAGCTGTCCCCTTGCAGACTAGCATCCCCACTACACATTTAAAGGAGATAACAGCAAGGACACCCATCTGCCTCTAGCTAAGGTCACTTTCCTAGAGAAAGAAGTGCCAGCGATGGGATGCTTAGTGAAGGTAGTGGTCTCATCAACTTTAGACCCCATAGTAACCTTGTTTAGTTAATTTTCGAGTTATTGAATGTATTTCTGCCACATAAATATTAGCATAGATAGTCTTTTCCTTTTTTCAATCCCATAGACAGTGGGATTGGTCATGCTATGAAATCAGGCTTTCCGTTTTGATTTGCAGAGTTTCAGAGAGTAATTTTATCTTTCAGTTGGGAATTAATTGAATTATTTTTATCCTTTGAACACTTCATGGCTTGATGTGAAATAGAAGAGGGCTAAGTCACAAATTCATTAACTTGGGGGAAATGGCATCATTTAGTTATGTAGTCAAGATTGCCTTACTCATAATTTTAAGGGAGTTCAACTAACAAAGAATTTTTGTCTGAAAATTAGCTTTCTTTATTTTTCCTATATAGATATTTTTTTTAAGCTGGGTGCTGAGACTGATAGGCACCCCTGCTCTGTAATATAACTTTCTTCGCTTTTAATGACATCGAAGAAGGACAATTGCTTGTAATAGCCAGGTTTCTGGATAATGTTTAAATTCATGTGTCTAGCAAAACCAGAGAGCTTTGGGATTGGAGATATTTCCTTTTAAACCCACAACATCTTCTAGTAGGAATAAAAACATAATCAAATGCTTGTAATTCTAATTTAATCACTTTCCCTCATGTATACTTCTATATATTATAACGTAATATAGTAATGATATACCTTACATTTTACCACACATACCAATTAAACTTTATTTTATTGAGTAGGTAGTCAATTACAATGCAGAATTAGAGGCTTATTGAAAGATTCCAGAAGTCTCAGGAGCTCAGAACTTTTGGTCATTTTAGCTATTTTTATTCAGAAACAGAATTAACATGAGGTCTACTAAATCTCTTTCTGTGTGTTTCTCTCTCTCTCTCTCTCTCTCTCTCTCTCACACACACACACACACACACACACACACACACACACACACAAACACACACACACACACACACTCCCCAGGGACTTTCAGTTCCTCCAGACTAGCTTTCTCCAGTCCCATGCCTTCCTGGGGAGAGAGCAGTGCTCTTTTCTGGGATGTTAGTAAGAAAGTGTCCTGCGTTTTCACCATTCACCCTACCACTTTACATTTCACTCCCTGTCACTGAAGACATTGATCACTGTCGTTTCTAGAAACCTTTACATAAAGTCAACCTCTTAATTTTCATTGAAACCAGGAAAGGTATCTAACATCTAAAATTTCAAGCAAATTTTCTCCTCCCCTCCTTTTACACTTATACCTTCTGTCTTTAGATGAATACGTTATTTTTAGAAGTAACTGAGGTTTTCATATGCTTAGACTTTGGGGAGTGTTTGTTTGTTTCATACAGTATAGTTTTATTATGTCTTCCTCCTTTCCCAGATTCTTCCTACCTCCCCACCCAAATTAATGATCTCACATTAGCTAGAATAAGAGCTTTCATAAGGGAGGAAATGGGAAAAAAGGATAAAGGAGAGACTATATAGAGTTATAACTAGGAATAAAGGGCACATAAAAAGCCCAGGGAAATACCATTGCAGACACTTTCTAAAATATATACATATATATACATATATATGTGTGTGTGTATATGTATATATATATGTATATATATGTATATATATGTATATATATGTATATATATATGGAATCTAAATGGAGTTATCAAATTATAGGGAAGAGAGTGCTCAAAGTAGATGTTTTAAGCCCCCAAGTAAATTATCCAGGACCAGGACTGGCTTTTGATGTACAATTTTACCTGACTGCTGGCTGTCATTCTCTCAGGCCGAGGTTTCAGTTTTATTCGACTGACTAGGAAACTACTCTTTCATCTGCACTGCGATGCTTCAGGAACATTTTTGTGTTTGCATACCTGATTTCTTCTCCACCTATGTTACCTTCATTCCTGTGGGCTAAGGAATTTAATATTCTGTCGCTGTCTGCCGAGTCTGTGTATCACGATGAGGGATACGCGAATGCACGTGCCTACCGTCTTATCATTGATATGAAGCTTACAAAGCATTTTAAGATTGTATTAAGGCACGAAAAATATAGGGGCAGTTCTGCATGACATTAGTAGTATTTTAGATGATATCAATTTACTGCCACAGTTTCTGCAAGCAAAGGAAGGCTGAACTGCTCTGAAAGCCTGAAAGTCGGCCTCGCCCAGATTACGTGCTCTTCTCTCAGTGCAAGGGGTGATTCTGCTGTTACCTCTCCTGAACCTCCTGCCAGAGGTCCTGATGCACAGAACATTTGTCCTAATGCTCACTCCACGTCCCTCAAACCATTTGTTGATTCATCTTCTGTCAGTGAAACCCATGTGCAGTCATGCAGCTCCATGATTGTGCATACTACGCCATTTTAGTTTTTAATTTCTTCAGCTTAGCATAGAGTAGGTGTTCTGTGTATGCTTTATGAAAAATCATGGACTATGTTGATGATTTGCTTAGATTTTAGAGGATGTTTTCACATCCTCTAGCAGAAGTAATACTTTTCTATTTTTCCTCCTTAAGTTATTCTTTTACTCATTATATGAACTGAGCAGAACTCATATGTTCCTATGCATTTCTACGATTTACATAATTTTTTAAATTTTAATTGAGAATGTTTCAGCCTTTGGCGGTGTTTTAAAACTTTTTTTTTTTTACAAGAATGAAACAAGATATGTTGACCAATTGTTGACATTTATTCAAACATCCTGGCCTATGAGTATCAAGACAGCCAAGCTTAGACACAATTTTAATTTAATTGAAAAGTTATTTATTATTTAGGTAATACTGGTAGGACACTGATTTGTGTGGAAGTCAAAATAAGAAAGAAAATACCTGGCCATTGATGATTCAATGGTGCCTATGAAAAGAGATGGTTAAATGATCATCCCTTTAACCAAAGTAAGTTTCAGAGGAGTGGACAGCTCTTTCTGTGACAGTGTGGTTAAATGTCATTCCATTAAAAATCACTGTTAATATTTTTAAATATTTTTGTTACTGTAACAATTAAAAACATCAAGTATTTTTAGAGTTGTTTTCTCATGTGACCAATTAAAATTGTACTTATTATTGATCCCTATAGTGACTACTGTAGGAGATATTTATCTGGAATTGATAGACCTAAAACTTAAATCTTGGTTCTACCATTGCTAAGTGTTTATGTTTATATATATATATATATATATATATATATATATATATATATTTGTTATTTGTCTTTTTGTTAAATACAAAGAGATAATTTGCAGGATGTAGAAGGTTTCTCAATACAGTCTTGAAAGAATGTTTTTGAGGATCATTGCAAACTACAGTGAAAGAATTCACTTGATCTGAATTAGTAGATCTGGCTTTCTGTATTGGATTCAGTGCATCAGTTTTAATAATATTTGATATATTTCAAAATCTCTTCCCCTTTGTTTTACATTCTATGTTCTTTCCCTATATTTTTGATGTGTTATATGTGTGCCATCTTCTCTCTCTCTCTCTCTCTCTCTCTCTCTCTCTCTCTCTCTCTCTCTCTCTCTCTCTCTCGTGTATATGTGTGGATAAGAAGTAGATGGTTTGATCTCCATCTTATTTGGAACGTGACTTCTTACTGAACTTGGAGTGCATTGGCCTGGCAGGACTTGCTGTCCAAGTAGTTCCAGAAATATGCTGGTCTCCTGCTCCTACTCCTGGCTACTGCTACGTTTACATCTGCTCTATTGTGCTGGAAATTTTGTGTGGATACCAGGAATTTGAACTCAGTACATCAGGCATAGGTGGCAAACATTTTAAAAACAGAGATATCTTTCCAGACATTTTTTTTCTTATTTTAAGAATTAATTATTGAAATAGCAGGAGTTGACAATAATTTTATGGCTATAAAATGATAATAAAAGATTTTTTAATTTTTTTATTAAAAAAGCATGTTTATGAGCAATGATACAATTTAGAATTATATAGGGTAAAATAAACAGGATTTTTATTTAGCCAAATGAAGAATTTTAAATATAATCTTAACTTAAACTTGCTTTAAATTTGAGAGTATTGAGGGCTTCATAAAGTGTATCATCTTTTAGAGGTAACATAAATAAAAGAAGTTTTTTTGTAAGGTAGTAACTTTTGGATTGCAACATGCCTGGAAATCTCTCACTAGGAGACAAACAAAATTTTGATTCACAGCATTTAATCAAATACCATTTTTATAAAAGTCCACCATGGTCATATATTTCCTCTGTTGCTAGATTATGATTGCTTATAATTACCATAAAAGGCAGGCTTTCTCATGTGAATTTTAATATATTACATAGTTGTGTTAGTGTGTGTGACAAACAAGGGTCAGTTTTTTAAATATCCATTCACACATTTTAGTTCTTTATAATTAAAAATCATGCGCAAACTGTCCTCATCCCTTGCCATGTTCTGGGAAACTGTCCAAAATTTCTGTCAAGTTCCTTTTTTGCTTAGTATTGGTGACTGCAGCGAAAAATACCAAGAGTGGACACTTGCTAACTACGTACCGTGTGTCTAGGATGTGGTAAATGCATATATACTTTAAAACTCTCAAAACACCATTTTATGCTAAAAATCATGATCATTACCTTTTCAAAAAAAATTGAGGATCATAAAGCTAAGAGAAGTTAAATTACTGGCTCAAGGTCACATAGCTGGCGCATCTCAGAATTAGAATTTGGTCAAAGATTTTGTTTGTGTGTTCAGACTCTGTAAGGGTAATTTCCACAGTGCCAGAGCAGCGGAAACATACAGAATGACTCTTTTCCCCCATGTTCTGACACCTGGGTCATCATTCACGACAGCTTGATGACCGCTGACTGATTCCAAGTGTCAGTTGAGAATGGCTGAGGGAATGGCCCCACAGCATTCACATTTGTTGGAAAATTCCGTGTTGATCTTTATAAAAAAAAAAAAAAAAGAAAGAAAGAAAGAAAAGAAAAGTCGCTTCAGCTTCCAGAGTTGGATTTTTCGGTTGTGGTGCATAATTTTGAGAGTTGGGAAGCCGTCGCGCCCGAGGTGTGAAGATGATGATGTATTTCCTGTAGGCACGAAGGCACTTCGAAATAAAGCAAGGCATGGAGCTGTCATTTGTTGTTTCTTCTGCTCAGGCTTTTAAGAAAGAAATGAAGGTCAATTAACTGGGAAGCTTAACCTCTCGCAGTTTGTCTTTTCCTGCAAAGGCTTTTAGCCTTTTAAATAACTCATTTTCTCTTCTCTGCCTCCCAGCCCCCTATCTGTTGTGAACATGTTTTTGGATTTCTTGTGCTGGGCCTAAGGAGCAGACTGCTTATATTCAAGAATGATTTGGAGGGGATAAAGTGTGCAAGAGTTTGAATTCTTGCCATAAGTCCCTGGCAGACAGCCAGGCAGCCTCAGAGGAATAAGGCTAATGAAGGGAGGGTGAGGCCCGGGAGTGAGGCTGGTAATGCAGCATTCATTTAATTGGGAGCAGGTACCGGTGCTAACTTCTCCATTTTAATTGGAAAAAGGGAAGGAGATTGTTAAGGAAGAAGAAGAAGGAAAAAAAAAAGAATGCATAAAGTTTTCAGGTCTAGGAGCCAAAGGCAGTCCTGTCTATGCCAGAGAAAGAACTCAATTTAGGGCAATTTGCTCTGCAAGCCGGGCTTCAGCCTCTCCTGGGAATAGGGATGAGGAAGAAAATGAAACCAAAAGAGAACTTGATAAAATCACCTAGCACAGACAATCTCAGTAGAATAGGTTTTACTGAGTTAAATCTGCCCCAATCAATATGATTCTTTTCATATAAGTTACAAATAAAAAGCCACAAGATTACAATAAAAATCAAGACCGGAGCTCTGCTGAGGCCGCACCTGGGAGTCTTAAGAACTTGTTATGGAATATATGTTTTTGCAACTCCAATGCTTAGTTTTCCATTTCACCCTGGTCATTCGAATCAAGTCTTCCCTTTCCCTTCCTTATCCATCTAGGTTTATATATTGTTTATAAAACAAAGAAAGTCAGTTCCTTCATGTTAGTTTCCTTTGCCATAGAGGTTGGAGATCCATATATTTTGTTTGTGTTAAGATATATTGAATCTGTTATTGGGCTGATTTATCATAATAATGATATAAAAAGATTTTTTTCCCATTGTACAACTTGTGACATGAATGTTGAAAATATCAATATGACTGTAAAACAATTAAGAAGGTGACTCTATGGAAGAAACAATGTTTTTCTGATGTATAAAAACACTCAACAATCTTGCAATATCAATTTTAATAACAGCCAGTTCTTAATATTTGGCTAAATTACACGAATGGGGGTTAGCTAAAGATGTTTTCACTTTAATTTTAATCCTTACATGAAATGAAAGTCTATGCAAACATTTGTTTCACTTCTAGGGCCCTTGACTCACTAATGAAAATATTTGAGAGCATGTACTTATTTTAATACAGAAAAGCACATTTTTAAAGATACATGAAAAATACTTATTTAGATTTCAAGTTTCTTGTAAACTTCTGTTTTGTTCTTAAATTGGTGCAAAGCGTTTCTTGATAGATGGAGAAAAACCAACTGTACTGCCTGCTGGGGTAGGACCCATCTCGGTCTCACTTGTCATAATTACTGTGGGAAGCCTGGAAGATGATTTGACTTTTCTTGGTGATTATATTTATGAATTTGGAAATCTTTTTGTATTAAATAAGCAGACAGTGGCTGGCTTATTTGATTGTATCTGTTCCCAGAAATTGAAGGTTAGGAATGCAAAGAGACTTCTCTGGATAAAGCAAAAGGGTCACACTCAACATGGTGGGCAGAAGTCATCTACAGTTACCTATCCATACATGCAGAGCAAGAGATTCAGTTGATTCCCCTAAACATATTTGTACAGAAATATTTGTAGAGAGTTTCCATTCAATGATGTGGAATATGAAATATTGAAAATAAGAAATGTACATTCTTAATGGGAATGCCAGACTAAAATGCCAGTAGATGGACCACAGTGTCATATAGCTTGTGACAGGCTTGGAACTATCCATTGAACGCAATAATGCATGATTGCCTTGGGTTAAAAGGGCTGGAGAGATGGCACAGGGTTACTAACACTTGCTCCTCTTGCAAAGTACCTGAGTTCTATTCCCAGAACCCACAAGGGCAGATCACCACCATCCCAGATTCCAGTTCCAGAGGATGTTGACCTCTGTGACCTCCAAGGACACCAGGTACACACACATGTAGGCAAAACACTCATACTTAAAAAGAGAGAAGCAAATCATTTTAAGAAATAAAGGGCTGAAGAGCAGGCTGGAGGCTGTGCCACTTAGACACCTAATCAAGTTAAAGGACGAGGAAGAGTTAAGGAGGAAAAAACAGCCAGAACTTCCAATAGGTAATGGGCATTAGACTGTGCTTTGAAAGACTGAGGAGAATGGTTTATTTCCCATGCAGGACACACACATATGTTAAGATTGTTTTGTGTAGCTTTCTTTGCAGCAAGAATCTTCCAGGGAGAATGACTTAGTGGTGTAAATTTGAGGCCCCCACAATTGTTCACTATTCCATTTTTCACCCACTTGACTGTTATTTTCCTCCCAGTGTTATTCTCCTCTGAGGGAGATTCACACACAAAGCTGTGACCCAGTGCTCTGGTCTGTGCTCACAGAGTTTCTGCCAAGGGGAAGTGAGTACACACTAGGCCAGAGATAGCTACTCACCAATGGTTCATTATTACCTCTGGCTCTTAGACCTTCTCAAGATCACACTGAGAATCAGGTCAAGGAGAGAATGGGGCCTTCACTTCTTTCTTGACTCCATGGGCTGGATGGCTTCTGACATTAATGAAGTATTTCTTTTCTCCCTCAATGATAAAACAAAAGGTATATACAATGGATATAGGAAATGATATGTTTCATAGGAGTAAGTAAATGGAAAAGGGGTTGGTTCTTCTGTTAAGGCCAGCCCTCCAAAATGTTATGTGGCCCTGAATCTGTGATCTGCTGGTTTCACGATACAGCAGAACACCTGAGAATAAAGTTAATTCAGAAATTTTACTTAGTTTCTAATGTTTCCTTTCTAGAGCACTACCCTGATGCCATATTTAACTGCAAATAAGTAGATAACTGAAGTCAGGAGGAACTCTAATAGCCGGCCTTTTGTGTATGGAATTAATTCGTTAACGTCTTTTCCTTATCTCTATAAAGGGGATGGGAATGCATTTCTTTCTGCCATAACAGTTCTTAAATACATAGATTTATGCCTCTTCTGCTCATGCATAAGATTGTGTCCTGACAACCTTAGCAGATTTCTGGAAAACGGTAAAACTATTTACTTTGAGTTATTTGGAAGAAATTTCATGATTCCTGAACTGAAATTAGTGGGAATAAATATATTGCTTTGTAAATAAAATGGGAAGTTGTACTGGGTGTGCTTAGTTGTCTTGAATGAACTATTTATCATGTTTTAATTTCAGTGGTGTAGCTGATCACATTTTAGAGAAGTACATTCGTTTAAAAAAACTTCAAATGGGTCAAATATCAAGTTTTTAGTCGTTCACTTATGCCATCATACCTCATCCAAGAACTGTCTTTTTGTTGTTATTTAGATTTGTTTTGTAGCAGTTCTGGGAAGGACCTGACTATGAAGTTTGATATGTTCTTTCTTTTCTTTTTCTTTTTTTTTTTCGGGGCTGGGGATCGAACCCAGGACCTTGTGCTTCCTAGGCAAGCGCTCTACCATTGAGCCAAATCCCCAACCCCGATATGTTCTTTCTTTATACAGCTTAGATACCGTATTAATTTAGAAAAACTCACTGCTTTATTTAGGTGGTACTAGATTAAGGTTCAGCTAACATTATAGGGCCCGAATTCCACCTTCATATCGCATATTATCTATTACTTTCCATTCACTTCTTTGAATAAGGCATGAAGCAGGTGTTCCTCTCTGCAGTTTCAAGATGAGAAAGTGAAGTCTGTATGACATTATATCTAGTAATTAGTCGAAGTGGGTTTAAGCTGGGATTCCCTGATGCCACTGTGTACTTCAGAGATTGGTTAACATTGCGTTCACTGCCTTGATCACCTTTTCTTTCCTTCATTCTCTGTAGTAATTCTTCTACTACATAAGTATAGGTAGTATACTATGTATAAGTTCACATTCTTGCAAATTTCTGCTTTTGTAATCAGTGAGAGCAAAATATGAAGTAAATTCCTATTTATATTTTATTTTCTATGTGAAAAGGAATGTGAAAATGATTCTTTTATATTCTAAGGCAGTGTTAACTTGATTATAACTTTATCACTCTTCAGTTTTGTTTGCTTCAGCTTAAAATAAAAAATTTACAATTTCTAAAACAACATTCATTTTTCTCTCATCCATTACATTCTTTCCCCACCTGCCATCAGATCATCTTCTCCATTTCTCTTCAGAGAGAGAAGGGAGAGGAGGAGGGGAGGGAGGGGGGGGGAGGGAAAGGAGGGAGGGAAGGGGAGAGGGAGGATGAGGAGGGAGAGGGAGAATGAGAGGGAGGGAGGGAGAGGAGGAGAGGGAGAGGGAGGAGAGGAGGGGGGGGGGAAGGGGGGAGAGGGAGAGGGAGAGGGAGAGGGAGAGGGAGAGGGAGAGCACCAGCCTTCCAGGGATATCTACTGAATACAGCTTAACAAGATACGATAAGACTCAACACAAACACCTTTAAATCAAGGCTGTACAAGGCAATCCATCAGGATGGAAAGGGTCCCAATTGCATGCAAAATAATCAGAGCCCCCCCCCATGCTTATTGCTAATAGTCCTATAAGAACATGAAGCTCCACATCTGTAAGATATATGCAGACGACCTAGCTCAGACCCACCCAGAATCCCTGTTTGTCACTTCAGTCTCTGTGATCCCCTATGAGCCCTACTTAGTTGATTCTGTGGGTCATATTCTCATGGTGTCTTTGATTCCTCTGACTCCTATGACCTTACTCCGTCCCTTCTGTGAGATTTCTGCTTAATGTGTGGCTGTGTGTCTCTGCATCTGCTCCCATCGCCTTGTGGATGACACTTCTCTGATGACAACTGGGTTAGGCACCACTCTAGTGTAGAGTATAGAATATATCATTAGGGATCATTTTAATATTCTCTCTCTGTCAGCCATGTTGATTCTGTCCTAGGCCTCTGGACTGTACTGCTTCTGGTTCCTAATCACTCAGGCAGTGTCAGGCATGGGGTCCTCTGTGATGTAGACCTCAAGTTGGACCAGTTAATGGTTGACCACTCCATCATTACGCACATCTAGCACATCTTTCAGGCAGGACAGACTTTAGGTCAAAGGTTCACTGGCTTGATTGATGTTCCAATTCCATTGCTGGGAGTCTTGCCTGGCTATAGACGATAGTTAAGGCTCCATTTCCTCATTTTATGGAGACTTCAGTAGTGTCTCTTTCTAGATTTTAGGTAGTTTCCACTGTATTAAATTCGTGCATTACCTTCCAAAAGTCCTGAATACAGTTATCTCTTCTGGTTTGCTCTCCTTCTGTAATGTTGTGTCCCCCACTCTATGTCACTTGATTGCTCCCATTCCCATCCCCGTATGCCTCCAGTCCGCCCACAAAATCTGTTCCATTTCCCCTTCCCAAGGATATCCATGCATCACCTCTATGTACTCACTTATAGGTGGATATAAACAGGGATAGTCGTGCTAGAATCCACAGATTCAAAGTGACTAATAAAATAAAAATTTCTAAACTCTTCCACAAGAAGATTTTGCTTATTAAGTAATTACTAATTGCTCTCATTCTTGATAGAAGTTTTGCTTTGAAAAAAATGTCAAGTCTATAAATGAATGTAATGTGCTATATTCTGAACATTTACATGTTCTAGAGTGACTGACTCTCATCAGTACACAATTTGTAAACTGCATCACTGGGTTTTCTACATAGACATGTTTGCCGAGTCAATAGATAGTCACACAGAAATCACGAGAATTCACCTCTAAGCCCTAACCTTTAATCAAAGAGAGCTTTTCACCATGACCCAAATGATTAGATATATACCATGAAATTAAATGGTGTTTGGACAAATTAAAATTTCCAGAATTATCCAATGAGCACCTTTAAAATTAATTCTCTATTTTGTCTTCTGATTTCATTTATTTTTTGTTCAAAACAAGATAATTCATTTTAAAATTTAAATTGATCTTTAAGCTATCCATGTAAAATTGACATGCGAGTGGAATACCAGGTAGTGCTTACATTATATATATCTTCTTAAGAATTACCACCTGTGATAAAAGGTTCGAATCAGAAGCTCAGTGTATCAAATCAGTTTCAATGGATCCTTGATCTAGGTTTGATTCCCCCAAACCTGTGGTAGAAGAAAGAACAAGCTCATGAAAGTGACCTTCTGACCTCCATATCCCAGTGTTTAATGAGCGTACCTATGCTCTGCACAGTGTGAGTACAGCCTAGAAGACTTTTACAAAAGTTTCTAAGGCACACAAAAGAACAGAGGGTATAGTCATTTGTCCTGCGAGCTGAGCAGCCTCAGTTTGGTCCCCAGGACACAGATAAGATGGAAGGGGAGAAATGACTCCCCAAAGTTGTCCTCCGACTTCCATACCCATGTTCTGGCATTCTCTTTCCCCAGTGGTAATAATAAAGAAGTAAATTTTAAAATGTTTCCCATTGTTATGCTGCCATTCAAGAGCTCATCAGAATTTCTATTATCTCTAGTTTAATTCCTGTTGACAGCAGTCCCTCATCTCCCCTTCTCCCTCTTCCCAGCCTCTGGTAATCCCCACTTTCCTGATAATTTGGCTTGGGGGGGTGATTGAGATGATGTAGCAACTGTGATGTTGAATTTTCTTCCTCCTCTTAACACAGTTATGTCTCCTCCATCCAATTCACCCTGTCAGTGGCTGAGATGTACTCTACTATGTTTCCCTGTAACACATGTAATGTCCATCCACCTGAGAGACACTTGAGTTGTATCTATATGTTGCAGCCTACTGTGCACAGTGTTTCAATATCCATGGGAGTTCAGACTTACCTTCCATAGGATGATTTTATTTCTCTTGAGTCTATACATGAGTGATTGTTGAGTCATAGGGTAACCAAACATTTAATTTTTGTGGGTCCCTCGTGTCTTGTTCCTCGTTCCTTAATGGTTGTAACAGTTTACATTTCTTCAATATTATGCAGTGACTACCATTTTTTATTCATTGTGAACAACACTTGGTTTATTTCGCTTAAAAACAAGCAGACCTTCTTATGTCATGTCATGATATTTGATTTGATTTGCATTTCCCTGGTGAATAGAGGCTTTGTTGGTCACGAAGTTGATTTTCAACACATGATTCAATTACAGATCATTAAATATATTTGGTCATCTTACCTTTCTCTTTTATTATAAAACGTTTCCTTTTGGTGGCTGCTAGAACTTCAGACCTATGAAAAAATCAGTTTTTTCTTTTTTTAAATTCTGTGGCAATGAGGTATTCATATATTTTAAAATCAGATACTTCACTTTTGTTAAGAATTCCAAGTAAATGCTGTGTTTCCTTCACAGTGTATCTCTGGGTAACTTGCTCCAATGTTAGTGGTGCTTCTTAAAATAATTTAAGTATCTCTGAAACTCTTCCAATTTAAATGTAATTTTTCCCTGTGATTATAAAATGAAAAAATAATACTTTAAGTTCTTATTTTCATAAGATTTTCAACAAAATTACACTCAGTATTTTTATTACCAATGCTGATCTTTTTGATGAATATGCTATGATATTGATGCTTCCAAAATTACTTTTCTATGTAGTTTATTAATTTTATATTTACCAATATGCCTTCGTTAAGGGATCAGTTTTTCAGTTCTATATTTAATTAAAATTATTATTACATCTGTAGGGAATTTTACATTTGATGAGTTATAGCATTCCTTACTTTAGTACTGATTAATCCAGAAGTTATATCAAATATGTTTGGTGGAAGCCTTTCTGATTGGTAAGTCTGTCTTTTGGTATGTCCTTACCAGTATTTGAACTACGTTTTGTCTTTAGCTCTATAAGGTATTGCCAACATAACTTATGCTTTCCTTGCCAAGGACAAGGAAGCAGTCACTGTTCTGTGGAATCCTCCCTCTTTCGAGTAGAACAGCAGAGTGAACACTGAATGTGGGTTCATAGCTGATCATACTGTTTTATGCATTTTCCAGGAGATAGACCTAGAGAAAAAGTTCTGTGGGAAGCTTTCACCCTGATGCTACATCTCAGGGTTTATAGCACACTTTTTCCCCCAGGGCAGAGCTTCGGTTTTGCTTTTGGTACAGGAAGAAACTTGACTCAGCATCGATAGATTAATTTATCTAATGGATTTTACAATTCTTACCTAACATTCTCAGACTCATTACACTGCTAACTCTGTCAGCAGAAAATGTAGGTGAAAGGAATCTAAGTCTTTTTTTGTTTGTAAGTGATACTGTCTTGAGGTTCATACTCATAGGGATATTGCACTAAAATTACTTGTATTATACCTTCCAAAAGGATAATCAATATATTTTAGTAAAAATTCCATATTTTTCTTCATTATTTTATTCATCAAAAGTTTGTTTTGAGAATACCACTCTGTCTCTGTCTCTCTGTCTCTCTGTCTCTCTGTCTCTCTGTCTCTCTCTCTCTCTCTCACACACACACACACACACACACACATGCACACACACATACATGTATATACCATATTCTACTCCTCCTTATCCCACCAAACTTCATGCCCTCTCTTTATTTTTTTAAAAAGAACCTACTGTGTCCATACTTTAATAAGATAATTTTCCTCTTTTATAAAAAGACAATGTTCCTCTAAATATGTTTTTCACACCACGTATTTGCTTCCAAATTCTGACTTTTGGGTGGTTTCTTTTTTCCTTTTGCCTTAGAATCACTACATGTCAAGAGTCTATTACATTCCTGTGTATTAATATCTTTCACCTCTCCTGAATTTCATTTTGGTTTTGATCAGTCAATGACTTAATATTAACGTGTATCATCTGTTCAAATGGTATCTTGATTTTCATTATATATTGATTGCTTCCTCTTAACTGATATCATAGATGAATATTTCAGAAGCAGAGTTGTAACCAAATAGAAAGTTTTCATTTTTTTCTGACAACAGAGGTGGGCGTTAAGTGAGATATTGGCTTTAGGCTGTACATACACATGCTTCCCCTCTCACCCATAAATGCTTGCACAACATGCATTCTTATTATACCTTGGGTAGGTGTTGATATTTGATGAAGCATCTTTCCTCTTCTCAACATCTAATGACATTGAGTATGACAAAATCATATATTTTCCTGTTTAGATTATTCACATCAGAAAACATAATGAACAGCTTCAAAATGTTATAGTTCCCTTGTATTCAGACTAAATGCAACCTTACAATATGTTTTTGTCGTACTGTTGGTATCTTGAAAAAAAAGGTTTTTTTGATGTTTCATTTTGAACTACAGCAATGATGTTCAAGTTTAAAACTTGTATGTCTTTCCTTCCCTTAAACTTAGAGATTTGGGAAGATTTTCCTTTTGCGAACTACATTTACCTAACAGCCTTGGACTCAACTTTATCCTGGGAGCTCTATGGAAGCTTCTGAGGGAGACTGTATTGGTGCTCTGTACATGGAGTTATTTCTGTGTGCACTTTCATACTTCTGAAATAAACTTGATCAAACACTTTCTTAGAAAGCTATCCACTTCACCTATGTGCTCAGGTTTATTCCTATGGCCTTGTGCTTTAATTTTCTCTAGTGTAGTTTTTGTTGTTTGCCAACTACATGAATGAGTGGTTTAATATAGTCTTATACGTGTTGATGTGTACAGTTTGTTTTTCTGAATAAGGTTAGAGATTTGTCTTCATTTCTGTCTTTATGCTTAAGAATCTATTACCAGGAAGCTCTATGGTTTGGCTTAGAGTGGCCTGAAAATTATACTATATTACTGTATAATGTGTGGTCAAGTTTTTATATTTTCTTCATTACAGAATGTATTTAGAGCTGCTGAATTGTCTAATGATCCGTTTTCATGAATAGTCTGTGCGTCTACTTTTTATGCGACTGCTTTTTATGCGACCTTGGATTTGTTTGTTTGCCTTCTCTCCGTTTACCTATCCCGTCATTCATTGGCACCCAAGTTTTTATATCACCATTTATTCTTTTCTCCAATATTAAAAACAGAAAACGAAAATTAGAGATCACCTTTGAATTAAACACTTTCATCTCAGCTAGCTTAATTTGTGGTTCTGTTTCTAAAGTTGGACAGAATATTTTTGTTGCATAGACATTTATGCTTCCTATTATTATTTTGAACTTTGATCTTTAACATCATAAATATGGCATTCAAAAATACAGTTTGATATTCTTCTGGTCTGTCATGTGCCTTTTCTGTTTTTCAACCTGATTTCTATTTATGGAACTTGCTGCTGTGTCTTTGTCCATCTTTGTATTTTAGCATCTCTGAATCATCTTGTTCTAAGGTTAATATTGCAGACAATAGCTTTACATTTTATTTGTGAGCCTACAAGATATCCCTTTAAAATGCCAAGCCACTTACTACTTGATATAAATAATGTCACGTAATACCACTAACATTTTTATTTTAAAGGTGGTTAATAAAGTGCATATTTCATGTAACCGTATTTCAGATGTTTATTATACACACTTAAGCATATTTCATTTTGTCCAGTTGTACATGTCATATTATTTTACTTCTGTCTTTTAAATACAGTTATTTATAAGCTTATGTAATTTTTTTATCTTTCATCTTCCCCATATTAAATTGCCAAAATTATTCTTTATGATACCTATGTTTTTATAATTTTGTCTTCGGGATCTGATTACTTTTTTGTCTTAGATCTGTAATTTAATATATTGCTCATTTGTTTTTCTGTGATATTTTACGAACACTTCCACAGCAGATGAAGTTTCTGCACATGCTATCTCTGAGACTTTTCACACTCGATACGGCACAGTGATTTCATGAAAGTTTTCAAAATATAAAACTTTTGTCTTGTTTCATATTTTTCTGTGAGCATTTTTTCCTAGCTCTAAATTCATCCTGTCATAAGGTTCTTTATTATGATTTTTTTATTGAGACACCATGAAGAGCTGTTCTATGTTCATGAAATAAGCATTTTAGTCTATGTTTAAGCCAGCCCTTCTGTACAGTTTTTGTAAGGACACCTTGAGCCCTTTTAAAGAAATGTTGCTCGTGTCTCCTTACTTTGTACTTACTCTGTCTTCTATCCATCCAGTCCTATGTATAGGGAAATCTCACACTTCATGCCATTTACTTCTTCTTTTTTTTTTCTTTTTCTTTTTTTTTTCAGAGCTGGGGACCGAACCCAGGGCCTTGCGCTTGGTAGGCAAGCGCTCTACCACTGAGCTAAATCCCCAACCCCGCCATTTACTTCTTTAATCATTTTAAGATTATATGTCATTTTTACAGTGGGTTTGTATTACAGTTCATTATTTTTTTGTAGTATGTTTTGTGGTGTGTGTGTGTGTGTGTGTGTGTGTGTGTGTGTGTGTGTGTGTGTGTGTGTGTTTCAAAGGATGATGCCAGATACCCAGAGTATTTTATTATCATAGAATGTAACAAAACAATATCGAAATATAATTCTGACTAAATTTAAATTTTAATTCCTGGTCTTTTCTAGTATGTCTTCAACCATTTTTAGGGTGGTCTTCCTTTCTCCTCCTAATCTTGTAAGCTGCCTAAGCTTTGGCACACTTTGCTTCTTAAACATAATTTAGTAGATGTCTAAATTATTGGACTCTCATTTCTAACTAAGACTATTCTGTTGATGCTTTAGCCTCTCCTGATCTTGATGGTTTTAAAAATCTGACAACGTAATTTTTTATTTGTTTTAATACTGTGTTTAATTTTGTTGTTTCTATTTATCTGAAGGCTTACACAAAGTTTTAAACATTATAGTTATGATCAAATGTTATGAGAAGGATGGATGTTCTTCAGGTAGTACCTGGAGCAGGAAAGGTCTTTGGTCTGTGAGAGAAGGGCATGTGGCTGGAAGTGAACCAGAAGTCCTGACTTCTCTCGTGTCATTCTGTACTGTTGAGTCTGAAGACACACAATTAAACACTAGAGGCTTGATTTTATCATCTTGCCACAGCTAGGATCAGCTTGCTAGCAGAAGCATTCTCAGCTTCAGTTCCAGTTTGGTTTTTGTTTATTTTCTCTACCCATTCACATGTGTGTGATCATATTTCAAGAGAAGCTGCTTCAGGGAATCTTGACAAATAAACATTTATATTTAATCATAACCATTTTGTTATTTAGATGGTGCCTAAATGTTCCTTTAAGCCTGATATATATGTATCAGTCTTAAAGTAATTCTTTAAAGTGATTTTAAAATCACACATGTCCTTGCCTCCTTATGGAACTCTTATCTTAGTCATCGACCTTTTACACCATTTTTTTTTCATTTTAACTGAATGATATGGTAGTCTTTCCTGAATCAAGTGATAATTGGATAAATAAATTATTTTACCCTGAGAAACAGTTGGGAAACAGCCTGAGCAGGAAGAAAATCAAGAATTTTAAAGTTTTCGTATTATGTTCCTGTTTTGGATTCAGTAAGTGGCAGAGAATGTTACCTCCTAAAATGTAGTTCTGGTGTGTTATACAGTACATTAAAAAATTGCAGCTGGAAATGAGTTTTCAAAGTCTTATTTTCCCTAAAATACAAAGCGCACAGTATTTTTTTTATTAAGAAAGAAATCAGATACAAATATATCACTTAAACAATAAGATTGAATTTCAAGAGTTCTAAGCAAAATATTTTAATTTATAAATATAAGGTATATCAAATAAACATGTAAGTAGAGGTTACCAGTTGAAACATGTGCAATCCAGTTTGTACAGCTCTCTGAAGTGCCACACTCAGAGCTGTCAAGTGCCCGCCTGTCTTTAATGTGTGGCTTTAAGTCGCACAGTTCCTCATCTAGTAAAATCTCATTGTGGGTAACAGCCTGTGGTCACCTGTATTAAGAGGCAAAATGGGTCATTTCCTTATACTCTATTACAGTCCCTTTGGTTTCTTGTAAATGAGACCAAATTTTCCATCTGCCTTCATCCTCTGCTAATGAATTAAGCAAAGCCCATCACATCCTCTCCCTTTGAATTCTGCTACTCTAACCCTTGATTAAATGTCAGCTTTTTCTTTCCATTGTTTTACTTTCCCCCCTATTTACATTTTTGACAGCCTTCTCTCTCAACTGAATACTGTTATCACTTCTTTATTTTAATCCTCTCCCAAGCTGCCTATATTATCACCCCCGTGTTTCAGAAGTCAGGCTCTTCTCCCTTAATCCACTAATTGGCTTTTTACCCTGCTTGCCTTGCTGCGTCTTTGTATGTCTGACCCCTCTTTCTTCTGCACAACCTGCCCACTAGGCTTGAAGTCCTGCCAGATATCCATACCCTGTGCCCTCTTTCATCACCCAGAGGACTTTATTATTTTCTTTTATAATCTCCCTAAAGTTTCTATGAAGGCAACATCTACTAAGACCATTTTCTAGGGCAAACAGTATAGCTTCCCATTTTCCCAAATAATTTTTTAAAAAATATTCTATTTTATGAAGTCATTTTTTTTATTAAGGACATACATTGCATTTAACTGCTGGGAAAACATATGTAATTAAGACATTAATTTCATCACGTTTATTTCTATTTCCATTTTCCCTTTTGGGGGAGCAAGAATATATGCTTATTATTTGTTCAGTGGGTCATTTCCTATTTCAATAGAAATATAATAAAATTTTATTGTAAGAATTCTGATTTATACTACTTTTTGTGAGGTTGAATATGTCGCAAAATAAAAATGTATGAAAATGAACTAAGACAACGTTCTTACAAACTTTACATAGATATGAGGGCTGATGAATTTAAGTTGAACTATTGTAATACCATATTCATGATTTTACAGGGTAAGGCATAATTATGAATATAGGACAAATCATTCATATATATATATATGTATATATATATATGTATATATATATATACCAGGTGTTAAATGAAGTCACATTTTAAAAATGTGAAATTAAGCAATAATTTGAAATTTTGTTTTTCATGGACTTTTCAAAGTGTATTTTTTCTTGTTTTAATATCTTTTTGGGAGGAGGGAGGTCACATGCACAGTCTTTTAGGAACTAACAAACAATTTAGACTAGCTAACTTTATTACCTAAAACTTGATAAAAAGTTGTAGCCCAGTAACTCACAAGGAAAAGTCACAAAAGGGATTGAAGATTAACCAGGAGATCTAAGAAATGAAGTGTAGTGACAGAATAGGGAAACCGAAGGAAAGCAAGTGCAATGGTACAAAGTATCAGAGTGAGACTGTCATTATAGGTGAGTTACAGAGTGTCAGGATAGAAGAAGATAAGATGAGATCCCATCAGAAGTGTTCAAGGCACTGTTTACAAATTGAGAATTTAGAGTAATCACTCTCGGATCACACAGTAAAGTCAAAATAGCAATGACTTATAGAAAGGTACAAATAGTTTTGTAAAAAAAAAAAAAAAGACTTACATTATAATTTAGCAACTTGATTCCATAATTTTTCAATAGATTTAAAGAAAAATATAAAGACATGGAGAAAAACCTGTAGAATATCACCATTAGAAATAGCTTTTCCGCAAACATTCATAGTTCAAGTCTGCCTATAAATGGTAAATAAGTCACTACTACCTAACTATAAAAATTACGTGCAAGTTTTTTATAGTTTCACCAATAAAAATCCTTCAGTGAAGTATGTTCTGGTTAAATTCTAAACCTGGTCATTGAGGTTGCTCTTCAAATGCGTTTTCCTGGTATCTGGAATATTTTCTTCCTGATGGATAGGCACAGTTCGGTTAGAATGCTATAAGGACAGTAAAGCCTTTGGCTGCAGGAGGAGCTAGCAAAGTGGCGACCAGAGTGCGTTCTCTGCAGGAAGCCTTGTGCGTGCACGTAGAAGTTAGGCGGCCTACCCAGAGTAATAGGAGTGGGCCTGGAAATTGCACCTGAGTTTCAGTGTTAATGTCCATTGTGTCTAACATTTTAGCCACTGATCACAAGTTGCAACTTAGCAGTAGCAATGGGATTGATCTAAGTCAAGTGTGTTGTATGATACGCGTGCACATTGTGTTTTGGGGATGTGGTATAAAGTGAATGAAAAGTATTTCTTAAATCGTTTATGTTTATTTTATGTCGAGATGTATGAGTTAAATAAAGTATATAATTACAATTAACTCATTTCTCTTTTCCTTGTTTGTGGAATGTGGTTGCTAGAGAATTGAAGATGAATTATCTCCTGGTCCTACGTAGAGCCAGCAGAGAGGGCAGTTTCGATGCTCGCCAGATCTCTATGGAAGACTTTAACTTTATATGCTCTGGTTATTTAACATAGTGCCAAGGTTAGTTTAAGGGTTTTTTTTTGTATGTATGTTTTCAAGGATATCATGATACATTCTCAGAGGTATGTGTCTATGTATTTTCTCTTTAGGAAATATTTTCATAATTTTTAATGAATATGTGGCAGTCTAACCGAAATTAGATTAGCTTATCAGTGCCCCGATTTCTATCCCAGAGCATTCTTCCTCTGTGTTCTTTCTGGACCATTTGATCTCAATTCTCTGGAGTTGTGAAGAGTGAGACACTGACTGTCTCTGAGGGCGAATCATCATTGCAGTGGGAAGGGTTTGTGTAAGGGAGAGTCAAGAGCTCATGGGTAGGGTACTGAAGTGGCTTTCCAAATGTGGCAGGATGCCAGGAACCCGGGCAGGACAGTAGACTTCTGAGACACGCATTTGGAGAGAGTGTGATTGCAGTGGGTTTCCAAGTCTCTGAATTGAAGGCCTGCTATCATGCCCACCCGCTCAGAAGCATGCCTCCACACAGGTTTTTTTTTTTTTTTTCTTTTTTTTTTTCGGAGCTGGGGACTGAACCCAGGACCTTGAGCTTGCTAGGCAAGCGCTCTACCACTGAGCTAAATCCCCAACCCCTCCACACAGGTTTTTAAGCGAAAATACACTTTTCGTGTTTGTTGGTTTTTGTCTTGAGTTGTCATTCTGTGTCTTACTTTCTAGATAGTCTTTATGTGCCCTTCACCCTCCTTTTCTAAGAGTTGTTCAGAACTGGGACTTCAGTTTTCAAGTCTGTAAGGCTGTTTTTATGTCAAGCATATGAATATATCTGATTTTTGAAACACATTATATCTTTTTATCTTATAATTAAAGAAAATAAAACTTAACAAATTGACTGATTAGCCTATACTTACCTATTTTAGTTTTATTTTTATGTTTACCTTATCCTTACTATGCTCTGCAGTTGCTTGCCTGTAGAATTCTAAAAACATATAAGTTCATTACTCATGGCTTTATAAATAAAACGCATAGAGTTTTATATTGGTATTTGAAAATAGAATAAAACAGTTATTCCTTCTACCAAAGATGTTATGCTGCATAATTTTATCATGGATCTTTAAAAAGGGAATGTGTGTCATTCTCTGCGAAGTTATTCTTTCCAGTGTTTATGAAAAGTAATTTTGGCCAACAGAGGGTTAAGCAGCAGGAACTGCTGTGGTCTGTGCCCATGACTCTTGCTGATGTTGAAGCTTGCAGTCTGTTAGGAGCAGGTACTTTTTGTTCATGTGATATGTAAGTCTCCCAGCTCCTACCAGCAACTAGATAGGGATAGGCGTTTCATCTTAAAACAAAGGCCAAGAAAAAAATAATAATATGATAAAGTTATTCAAAGGATTTCAGAAACAGGTGCTCTAAGTCTAGGCTAATTGGATTTCAGTTAATTATACCTCTTACTTTAGGGAATATAAGTAAGAAATGTAAAAAATAAAACATGCCTGGAAACTTTACTGACAAGCTAATCGCTCTGACCATGCTTAATCTAGGCAGGAAAATAAGGGGCCAACTTAATGTGACCGAAGTCTTAATTACATTTTTCCTTCCTACCTTTCCAGTTACAAATTATAGGCTTTCTTTCTCCTATACTACACAGTACCAAATATTATGGCATATTCTAGTTCTTCTTATATATGTAATTTTAGCTTAATTTTTGTCTCATTTTGATATATGGAATTAAATTTATACAATTTAATGATTGCATCTCTCATTCACATCAAGGGAGACCAAATAAAATTTTCTTAGATAGGTAAGGTTATCTAAGCTATTTGATTTTTAGATAGTCCTTTTTAATTTCCTTTCTATTTTCAGAAGAGTTTCTAGATATATTTTACTGTGGCAAGCATTCCTAAAAAGTAGGACAAAAGTATAGTAATGGACTAGAAGCGTTGTTTGTAAAATAGTATACACATTTAGAATACAGAACTCAATAAGGGCTTGTTCAGTTGGCGCTGTTGCTCACAGGGGAAAAGCTGGTGCATAGTTTTTATACAAGTATTCTGTAGGTAAATGAGTCAATGAGTGAGACATTTTTGAAGCAAGCTAGGAATGACGACCAGACACAGGATGCCATGTCTTCTGAATGGGATAACTGGAAAGCTAGACACTAATAGCACAATTCTATGCATGTTGAGCTCTTTGTTCTTACTGCTGAAACATTTAGGAGTATGGCTTCCCGGTAAAGAAATCATATACTGCGTTAATTGGCAGAACTGGAGAGTTCAATAGCAAAGTAAAATAACCATGTGTTCATATGATATTCTAAATACTTAATAAATATTTGCTAAAACATATACATATATGCTTAATATAATGTATACAATATAATTTATATCATACCTATACTATCTATGTAATATAATCTATCAGATAGCTCAGTGAAAGTGATATATCCATATTTACGGTATTTTTTTCACCTCGCGAGTGCAGTGTCGACTACCTAGTTAATCTTCATAATTTTTAAAGGCCGTTTGTACCACTCCATTTAGTTTGCTTGCTTTCTTTTTTATACTTTTTACAGATAGAGTGTTCTGCCATGTAGAGATATCATGTAGCAAGGGTTAGCTCAGGAGTCTCTACATTGACTAGGCTTGATGTCAACTTAGAGTGATTTCCTGCGTTTGCTTTCTAATTGCTAGGACTTCAGGTATATGCCATCAAATATCAGCTTTGTACTCTGATGTGGCTGGGTGAGTATAGATTACTAATGTTGGGCTTTGTTGTAATCATGATACTCATTTTTATTTTTTATATTTATTTTGTTGTAACCAAAATTTAATATTTTTCATAAATCCTTAAACTTTTAGTATCAGATTGTTGTTAGGGGAAAGTTAGAATAGTGAGGAAACATGTTATTGTTGTTGAAAGTGCATGAGAACTTTTTCATGTTGTGATTCCGTCCCCTTGTTTTCAATAGACATTACTAATATTGGCACATGTGAAAATATTTCAAATAAATAAATGAAAGTTATTTTCCCTAAGGATTATGTCCTGTTTCAAAGGTAGTAAATTTACATCATGATCTGATTACCATTATATATTTTATTTTATCATGTATCATAGTTTTATCATTAATACTTTTGAAGAATTTATAAAGTTAACTCATCCTCCTTTCTTACTTCTAATAATCACTCCCTTGTTTAAGAGGGGGTTCTTGAACTAGTCATGCAGCCAATCTCACACTACTACTAACTCAGATTTCATACTACTGACCCTCTTGTCTCTTTTCCTCAAGCGCTAGGTGGGTGCCACTGTTCCTTGTATATGTGGCATAAGGTACTGCATCCTGGGTTTTCTTGTAACCTGGGGAAGCAGTTCACCAATTGAGCAGCAGTACCGCACCTTAAAATTTAAAAGTTACTAGTTTCCCATTGACAAAGTTTGAAGTGTAAGGCAGGGGTGGTCAGGGGCCATTGGGAGGACTGGAGGGAGGGGAAGCTGCAGTTGAGTTGCAGTGGACGAGAAAAGAATAAAGAAATAAAGTGGAAAATATGAAAAAGAAAACAAACAGGCTTCTAATGAAGGATAATAAAAGATAAGAAAATAAAGGGAAACCTAGCACATTGGAATTGACTTTGATCATATTTATCTTCTCTGTAAATTCCTCCCAGGTAGATCTACTTACCTACAACCTGGATCTGTGCCTTATTTATTTATTTATTTATTTATTTATTTATTTATTTATTTTCAGTAACTTTCCATCTCTGGCTCTTATAATTATTCTACTCTCACTTCCACAATGATAGCTGAGTCTCAGGACGAGGTAGTATAATATACATGTCCCATTTATAGCTAACACTTCTGTGGCGTTTTATTTATTTTTTGTACACTGACCATGTGGATTTCTGTATTAATCAACTTCTATTGAAATAAAAAGAACTTTTATAATGAAGTTTAGGGGATGCTCCAATATACAGGTATTTGTGTTACACTATGGTCCTTTAGCAGAATTAGAGCACTAGGTCTTCCTCTAAGGCCTATGACCTGTCTAGCCACAGATTCTTGCCCTGATAATGGTGCCAGGTATAAATTTCATTTTGTTGAGTGGGTCTTAAATGCAATCGGGAAAGTGCTTGGCTATTCTCTTGTCTTTCATACGTCTATTGTATCAGTAGGCCTGTCCTCTCTTGTTGCTAATTAATGTAGTTCAACTAGTTCACAGTTTGGTAAAATGGATGATGAAACAAGAAGAGTCATGATGTCTAAAATGTCTAGGAGTCTATGGGGTCTCATAGTCTGACAACGCTAAGGTATGTAACCAATTCGTAGTCTTTTATTTGTTTGTCTGTGATATCTAGTAAGGACATTCTTGTCATGTTATAAGTTAATGTTATTTAAACTCCTCTTATATAGTATATGTTTAGGAAGCTTTTATAGTAGTAGGTTCTATATGACTTTCTCCAAAGGCCTTTTTTCCCTGTTAGTTATCCCTCTATTATTAACCTCTCTGCGCCTCCTTCCCACCCCAGCTTCACTTACCCTTTCCTAGTCTATTTTTTCCAGCTTTTCCTTTACTTCATCATTCAATTTTAGATTTTCTCTGGGGTCAAATTCATTGTCTGATTCTACCCATACAGTTTGGCCCAGTAATACATGAAAAATCAAAATGGCAACTTCAGTTAGTTCCTTTTTTAAAAGACCAAAAATGTTGGTTTTGATATAGAATCAGGACACAATCCATTCTATTTTTAATGCCATTATTTCTCTAGCTAAATCGATTATACTATTATCCAAGTTACATTGCATAATTCCGGTATGGACTTCAACTCTAATGTATGTAGCATACTCATACAATTTAGGATTTAGCAAACTTGTCTATAAATGAACATTGTATATCCTTTCACCGGTGTGGGCCACATAATATCTATTCCTCTCACTATAATACACAAAACAGTCATGCATATGTGTAAAGAGAGCTGTAGGACTTTTTTCTAATAAATACTTTTATTTTTAATTCAAGAATCATCAGTCAGCTATATTTGACTTGATGCCCACTGCATATCTGCCCCTGTATGTATCAGGTAATACATGAACTCTGGAATCACACCTGAGCATTTCAGTAGAACAGTACATTCTAATGTTACCTTTGTGGTCTGAGGGAGTCATATAAGCTTCCGAGCATCAATTTTATCCACAAACAGAAAAAAGGATAAATTATCATTTAAACTTATGATAGTTTTTCAATGAGTACTCTGGAAACCAGTAGGATCTCATCAATGTAAAAATCTTGGTGCTTAGTATAAAATGATTTCCTGTAAAATGTTGCAGGTGATGTTGACTTTCAAGATAAAGAAGTAGATCGAAATTTAGTTTCAACTTACCCAGTTAAAGTTTGTCATTATATGTTTCTTAGTTCAGAAAGAAAACCTTTGATTCATATATTACACAATGAATAATGAATATGTTTCATGGGTCCCTTTATTGTGCTTAAATATTTTATTATCAATCCTTTTCCACTTTAGTTAGCTGAAATAAGGTCTAAAGTAAAATGTTCTTAAGACCTGCAAAATGTTTATCTCCATATGTAGAAAAATATAAAATTCCAAGGAAGCAACTCTACCATTTATAATGGTAATTACAACTGAACTCTTTTGGTTCATAAATATAACTTATTTTGAATGATTAAACCTAAATGATTTTAGAAGTGCTATTTAATGTATATGTAATCAAAATGTAATGTTGCTGGTGTAATTTAGAACAAAATAACATAAATATGTCAAATCCATGTTTAAATTTGAAGTAAACTCTTTATCGATCATTTCTTAAAGTAGTAAAATAATTTTTCCATTTTTCCCCAGAGCTTAAAATTTTCACTATCTTGCCGTAGTCATTTACCCAAATCTCACTTCCTCCATGTTCTCTCTCCCTCTCTCCGTTTCTCCCTCTCCCCTTCCTTCCCTCCCTCTCTTCTTTCCTTCTTCCCTTTCCCAACTTCCCACCCGTTTCTCCTTTGTTTTTCTCCATTCCAGAAACTGTTAATTTCTTCTTCTCTGGATTTAGTGAAAATCTTCTGGAGAATACTTGTTTCTACAGACCTCAGTTGTAAATATACACGTATTAATTTTGGTTCTGATTTTTTAAAAACAAGAGTAGCTCATCTTTAAATATGGTGTGGAGTTGCAAAGCTCCATTATAAATGCCAAGTAGAGCTTCCAGGGACTAAGCCACTACCCAAAGACTATACATGGACTGATCCTGGGCTCCAACCTCATAGGTAGCAATGAATAGCCTAGTAAGAGCACCAGTGGAAGGGGAAGCCCTTGGTCCTGCTAAAACTGAACCCCTAGTGAATGTGATTGTTGGGGGGAGGGCGGTAATGGGGGGAGGGTGGGGAGGGGAACACCCATAAAGAACGGGAGGGAGAGGGGTTAGGGGGATGTTGGCCCGGAAACCGGGAAAGGGAATAACATTCGAAATGTAAATAAGAAATACTCAAGTTAATAAAAAATGAATAAATAAAAAAATAAATGCCAAGTAGGTGCTCCCAGTATACCCACAAAACACAGACACATTCCTTGAACAAAGCTTGATTGCACCCTGGCCTTGGGCCTTGCCAGGAAAGGACCCAAGGACCCATGTCATGCTTGGACTCCTGCTGAGACACTGATGCATGACTCCACTGTTAAGACAGGAATAATACAAAGTATTTGCAATGTTTGCTCACCTGATGATGATTCAACTATCACTCCTCACTCTATGCCTCCTCTTGTCTCTATACCTTTTTTTAAATTAAATGCAGTAGTGGATTCTAAGGTTGCAAGATGTTTTTAAAAGGTTACAAGTACAACTCAACATTGTGGGTTTAAAATATAAAGCTGGAAGTGGTGTCACACATCTAAGATCGGTACTGAGCAGGCAGAGGCAGGCGGGTCTCTTGAGATTCTGAAGCCAACACCTTTACATAGTGAGTCCTAGGCCGGCCAGGACTACTTAGTAAGACCCTGTCTCCAAGGAAACAAACAACCAACCTGCCCCAAAATATAACTAAGACTAGATTGTCTCCTTGGGAAACTTTATATTCTAAAGGTGTCTTTGTATACTTTTATAAAAAGTTGGAACTTCAAATATTTCCAAACCAATAATAGCATAGAATTAAATACATTCTTATGTTTGTTGTTTAACTTTCTAACTTTGTATTTGTGATAAAAATTAATTTCAAATTGATACAGAGATTTTTTTTACTGTGTTTTAATTACCTGTCTTTTTTTCTTTCAAGACATTTAACAAGTTTTACATTTTGCTTTCTTATGTTCATTGTATCATTTTTGTAATCCCTGTGTGGTTGCTATTACCTTGTGGATATTTTAACCACTGGCCTCTTTTGTTAGGAAAGTTTACATAGTTTTAGTTAAAACAACCTTATAAGATACAGAGTCAAATTCATTATTTCCTGTTGTTTGCATGATTCCTGCCATCAGGAAAATAATAACAAAGCAAAACAAAATTTTGTATTCTGGGAAACTAAATAGCTTTATATGGTCTGTAATCATGTATAATTTTATAGAAAAATATTTCCAGGATCTTTAACCCTCCCTTTCAAGCAGTAATATTTATTATTTCAATAAGAGAAAGTCGTCACCCAGGAGAAAGAATTCTTACTAAAAAGTGTATATTTCGTATATTCCACTTGTAAAATATAGTAGGAGAAATATTTATGAGTGCCGTGAAGTAGGAAGCTGAATCTGCCATAATTTCTAAATGAAAATCATGTGACAGTTCATCAGTATTTAATGCTAACATTGCTGGGTGCGAGCATGAAGAATTTAGCAGCTGTTTGTCACTGCCCTGTGTGACTCCTCCTCTGACACCATAGAAGCGCGCCGAATGGCAACATGAGGCACAACTTCAGTGTAAGATATTAAGTAAATGAATGTGTTAATAATGTCGCCTTCATTTTTTTCTTATCTGAACTCTCCCTCCCTCCCTGCTCTCCTTCTGTGTTGTTCTTGCCATTGTTTCCCACATTCCTGTTAAAAGTGTTCTCCCACACCTTGGGTTCATTTTAATCCTCACTCTCATAAGCCATGGCTGGACTCCTTCACCAGATGCAGGTGTCCCCTTGTGCTGTCAGCAGGAATGATTAATGAGGGTTTGCCCTACTGAAAGCAGCCTTTGGAGTATTGTTCAGGGCATCTGTGGAACTGTCGGGGGAGACAAGCACACAAGTGAACAACCAATTATTTGGCCATCACTGAGGCAGCATGAAAAAGACATCAAATTGGACAGAGAAACCATGCTTTTGTTTGGAAATCAAATATTATTTTTTCAGGTGTTAATAGCAATATGAGATTTAGACCTTCAAGGAATCCTGATTAGAGTTAGATTTTCAACACGAAATAGATTTTTTCTTTAAAGCTAATTGAATTACTTGAAAGTGGTATAACAGGAGGACAATATCACAAAACGGCTTCATAGGTGGCTGGGTTGCCTGTGATGTGATGAGGTAACATTTAACTTCACTAACACTGGAAGCCGTGGACTATGTGCACAGTAAGGAGGAACCTCCATGCAGAGCTCCTAATTGCTGGTCAGATTCCAGAGAAAGAGGAGTTTATCAGGGATCAGAAGCATTGCTCTGGAATGCCAAACAGACAATGCTACAACAGCAGAAGCTAGGTAACACATCCCAGACTGCGACCACCCCTGGTGTGCTTCCTGCTCTCCACTATGATGTAACAGTTAAGTCCTAGGGGTAAAAATGATTTTTTTTTCAGACTGCTACTTTTCTTCAAGGTTTGTGATTTAAATGAAACATAAAGTAAAAAAGACTGATAGTTTTTTTGAGCATAATTCTAAACTGGATGATGAAGGCCTTTCAAGAAAACATTGTTTTTAATGCTATGTCCATTCAGATCTGCTGTCTTCAGGGTATTAATATTCCAAAGCTAAGCCCTGAAACCACTAAAAGTTGCAAATGGCAGATAACAACATATAACAAGCAATGGTGAATAGCCACCTAAATAAATGTGTCCTACATAACAATCGTAAACAACCAAAGGAAAACTCCAAACAAAATGAACCTAAATTTAAATATTTTAAAAGGGTGATATTCTTTTGGATTTTATTTTCCTTTATAAAAATTAGTGCAGTTACACGGTAAATTAAGGATAACATAAAGATTAAAGCAATGTGAAAGAGCATACGTAAATATAAAACAAATATCTGAAGAGAGATTGCTTTTCAAGTGATTTACAAGAAGATGTGTGATGTGATTGTTCAGTAATTTTATGTAGTATTTGAAAGACTGTATTGTATCTATTAAAATGTGTGCTTGGTCAATATTAGAATTGCACAATTTTCTTCACTTCTCAAGCCAATATGAATTTTTATTGTTAAACTATATATAACTAAAAATACTGCTCACATTAAAAAATGGGCCATTAGATAGCTTCATAAGTACATGAACAGAGGAAAAAGTGTTATACCTAAATCATGAGAATATTTTAAAATTTCTATGTCTGGCAACTTGAACATGATATACGGCTTTTATAGCAGAATTGAGCTCTCAGTGAAAACTAATACCTTCTCGTTTCTGTGTTCTAAACTGGTTCCTGTTTACTGTTCACGGTAAAATTGTATCACTACAATTACAAAGTAACTCAGTTATTTTTATTTTTAATGTTATTTTTAATGTGGTAAAAGAGGAACTAGAAATATATGGAGAGCTCCGCAGGCTAGAACATACACTGATTCTTCAGAAGACGAGTTTGGCTCCTAGCACTCAAGTATGGTTGTTCATAACTAAAGTCAACCCAAGCTCAAAAGACCCAATGCTCTGCCCTCCCAGGACACTCATGAGCACACGCCCACACAGAGACACGTAAGAACACATCATTAAAAAAGAAGTCTTAACAGAATGAGGTAAATGCTTTAGCAGATTCCTCGCCCTTAAAGAAATCAAAAGCACCGAATTTGGACTATGTTGGTCAGAAATATTAGATTAAAAAAAAGTTATGTAGTTTTTTTTCTGTGCCAGTTCTGTGAAATTTTAATTTTAAAATCAGCATTGCTGTCAGAAACTGACCTTCTTTCATTAGCTTAGAGATGGAGCCGACTCCCACTTCTTTCTATTTTTTTCTTTCTGGAATTCTTTTCTGGGCACTATCATATCACTTATTATATAGTCATTGAAATAATTGTAATGACTGGTCCACGGAGACTCTCGGGGGTGGGGGCTGCTAGTGATACCCCTGTGCTTTGGGAGAAACAGATGATGGCACTCTTTGAGCACAATGCATCACGTAGTCACAGGTCCAGTTCCAGCTAGCCTGAGATATGTAAGCCCTTGTCTTAAAGAGCAACTACAAACCCATGTTTTCTATGGGTATTTATAGCAAATATACAATAAGCAAAATCTGAAGCTATTTTGGGTCCTCTTTAACAGAAACATATTACCTTAGCTAAACCAGTATGCATTTTTTCATATCATGGGAACTATATGATCCCTGTAGCTTTCAATTCTTTTAGTTTGTTATTTATCTCTTGTATATGGGTTTTAATCCCTTTAGGGGTGTGTTTTTTGATGTTGGTAGCAAGTTTTTCTAGACCATCCCTTTTACTTTTTAAAGGATAAGTCTGTAATAGTTTGGCTTGATGACTCCTACTTTGAGAAATACCAAATAAATTTCTAATTTTGGCTCTCAATAGAGGTAAATATCACTCAAGAATATGGTTTTGCTTTTAGACACATTAGATTTAATTGGAAACTCGGTGTTTATTGATGTTGTGTTTGAGGTGCCTACAGATTCATGTGAAGTTTTAGGTACTTAAGCAGAGTGATCATGTCAGTCAGTTTCCCAAATGGGGCATTCATAAACCTATAGTACACATTTACTACCAGGAAGCGTCTACACATTAATTTGAATGTGCTGTTTCTACAGGAAGCCAGGGTGATGGTTTATTTGAAAAGCTCCCAGATGTGTTTCTGGTAACCAGTAGCAGGGAATCTTGCCTAGAGGACCAGAGCAGCAGGAGGGGAAGAAGCTAAGGGGGAGAGGGGAGGTTGAGGCCACATTGGAGAAAGGCCTAATATGCTAATATTGCTCTGTGGCTTAGTCTTGAGGAAGAGACACTTTGCAGTTTGAAGGAGGAATTCATTGAGGCTTTTCACTGAAAACTCTTCAGAGTCTGACCACCTGAAAGAATTTTGGATTCGAGGCTCCAAGTTGTAAGGCCAAAAGACCTTTATACAATATCCGCCTTTCACATTCTACAACTTTGCAACTTTAAATGAGAGAATAATATCTATCTTAGGGCTTTCACATAAATATTAGAAATTTAAAAGAATTCATATTTTCAGTCATCGTAGATAAATTCAATAAATTTTCTTTCATGTTGGCAGAAAAAGAATACAGTTTTAGCAACCACTGTTACCCTTTCCTAAAAGAAATACCTCCTTAAGAATCCTAGTAAGAATTCAGGAAAATAATTCAAAATTTGCATAGGTTATATTTATACTAAAAGTGGATTCATTGTTTATTTGAATCTATATCTACTTTTGGTAAAATTTGCTAGTCCAGTCACTACCAAGAAGTAAGAACCGAGTGACTATAACCATGATCTAAAGATTGATTTCAGCTCTTCCCTAGAACTTTCTAGAATAGTGTTATCAAATATTCTTCATTTTTAGTTTTTAGCTCTTAATCTTTTAATGTACAATTAAACTTAATTGAAATGTTACAAAGAGAATTTTGAAATTTATTTTTAAGTTTATAATTATACCCTTTCCCCCTTCTCTTTTTCCACTCGAATCCTCACATATATTTCTTCTTGTTCTTTTCAAACTCATGGCTTCTTTTTTCATTAATTATTACATGCATATAAAACTATGTTAAATATCTCTGTATGTGAAAGGTGTTAGAGTCATATTGCCTGGACTAATTGAAGGTCGTTTTAAACGGCTGGTTCTCCATACTTGAGAGATAGACATATTTGGTCTATGGTGGGATAACTAACGCCAACATTCCTCTAATGATAGAGAATTCCAGGAACTAGACCACCAACCAAGGAGTGTACACAGAGGGATCCATATCCCTCTGCAGATACATATGCAGCAGAGGATGGCCTTGTCTGACATCAATGGGAGAGGGGGTCCTTGGTCCTGTGGAGGTTTGATGCCCCAACATAGGGGGATTCTGGATGGGTAGGGTGGGAGAGAGTGGGCAAGGGAGCACCCTCACGGAGGCAAGGGGGAGGGAAGAGAGGGCAGATGGGATGGGGTGTGAGTGGAGGGGTATTGGGCAAGAGTGCTAACATTTGAGATGTAAATGAATGGAATGATTAATAAATAAAAATTGAAAGAAAAAAAGAATTCGAGGAGGAGGTTTCCTCACAGGTAACAAACAAAAGGTAAAAGGCAGGTTTGAAATCTACAAGGTAATCTGGCAAAGGGGGTAGGGCTCTCAATGAAAATCTGGTAATTCAGAATGTATGTACCAAGCTCAGATGAGAAACATGACTTCAGGCCCCATCGTAGCTGTACCAGGGGTTCTCAGGGCCTGGGTGCTCAGCTTGGCACCTGCCACTTTCGATTTTCAAAATACAGATTTGAAATAGCAATAACTTACTAGTCAGTTCTGTTATCATAGTAAGGCAAGTGAAATTTATTGTCAAATTTTATGATTATAAGCAAATTTTCACTAAAAGTGTCATTTCTTTTATATGTTTGCTAGATTATTTTAGGATTATCACACAGGATAATCATAAAATAGTTTTTTATTTTATTCTTACATTCATAATAGATACTTGAGAAATGTCAACACACAAATATAAAATAAATTTATTTTTAAAACATAAAGAAGAACTGTTACATTTTGATCACACTTTGCTCAGTGTTATTTGATAATTCTTTGTTATGCTAATATATAATACTTATATGGACAAGTAAATTTATTTTTTATACATTTAGTTTATAGCCCTTTTTTTCACTGCTGCTTCAGAATCAGAAATATAAAATGATAAGGGTAAGAAATATAAAATGATAGGTCTGTCTCTGTCTCTGTCTCTCTGTCTCTGTCTCTCTCTGTCTCTCTCTGTCTCTGTCTCTGTCTCTGTCTCTGTCTCTGTCTCTCTCTCTCTCCCCCCCCCTCATACATGCACACACACACAGAACTCACACATGTGTGCCATCCCTCCCCCCCAGACCCCCTCTCCCGGAGCTGACTCTACCACTGAGCTTCTCCTCCTGGCTTCACTCTCCCTCCCAATTTAGAATTATCTGGGGAGATGCAGCTCCCCACCTTTACAGATTCAGAACTTTGTTTTAAACAAGACTTATTTACCCAAGAGGTTAGAAGGGAGCTTCAGGGAGAAGCTTGTGGGGAAAATGGAGTCAGCTGTCTTTGTCCTGCGTCAACCTTAACAGCTATCTAGTGTACAGGGTAGAGATTGTCCATCCTTGTCAAGAGTCCTGCTTCAGTGAGTGGAACATTTTGCTTTGTAGTTTCTTATGAGCTTCATGGTGCTTTGCCAGTTCCTAGTCAGCTCCATAAACACCTTGTTATACTTTATTTCTTCAGGCCCTCCAGGAACCACACCCTTGGATGTTCAAGGCAAAAGCCTCAGATACAGTGAACTCTGGTTCTGTATTACAAAGGTGGATCAGGGACATTTCTCGTTAGTCCAAGTGCACTAGTTGCTTTTCTGTTGATGTCATAAATACCAAGACCAAAAAGCAACTTATAAAAAAAAAGATCTTATTTTGCTTATGGAGGAGAGAGAGAGAGAGAGAGAGAGAGAGAGAGAGAGAGAGAGAGAGAGAGAGTTTTCAAAATGGCAGGGAAGGGGAGGCGGCAGCACGTGGGGTGACTGGAGCAGTTTGGATGCGGAAGAATATTACAAACTTTCAAAGCCACGCCCCCTGTGATGCGTGTCTACCTGTAAGACTTTACCTCTTAAAGGTTCTCCACCAACTTCACCAGCACCACTAACAGGGAACAAAATGCCCCAATACCTGAGAAAATATATAACTGAGCTGTTAGATATTTTAAATAGAAAAGCACATTGGGCCCTCTTATTATCAAACAAACCGGAAGTACTCAGAAATCTCCAATCATCTTTTTCTGTGCCGTGTATGTCAAGTAAAGGAAAGTTAGCTATCATATCAATATTGCTATGTAAACTCCTGAGAATGACATGAGATTAAGAAACCTCTAAGCATATGTGGAGAATATTAGGCTTGGAAAAGAATAATAAACTGTACTTCAAAATCTACTTCTTAATTGTTTATGAAGTAACTTTATACTTTATCTTTCTTAACGTTCAGTAGTATTTTGAGGAAAATCAGGTATTATTTAATGTAAAAATATTTTAAAACCATCTGCATTGGTTCATATACTAGAAAACATGAGTTAAGTGTTACCAAACATTGAAAGAAGGATTAATTCCAACAGAAAGCTCAATTTTAGTAATTTATTTTTTTAAAGATTTATTTATTTTATGTATCTGTGTACACTGTATGTCGCTGCTGTCTTCAGACACACCAGAAGAGGGCATCAGATCCCATTACAGATGGTTGTGAGTCACCATGATGTTGCTGGGAATTGAACTCAGGAACTCTGGAAGAGCAGTCAGTGCTCTTAACCACTAAGCCATCTCTCCAGCCCAGTAATTTGTTTTTAACTACTTGTTTTGATACCTAAATTCCGAATAAATGTATAAACTAAAGAAGTGTGCATATGTGGGAATCTCAAAAGTTTACTTATATTTAAAGCAGAAAACTATTTTTTTAAAATTTACAGGTGCCTAGGCCTTGTATTTTATTTTTATTACTTAATTTATTTATTCACTTTACATCCTGATCAAAGCTCCCCTTACCTCCATGTTTCCCCCTTACACAGCCTTTCCCTTCATCCTCCCTTTCTCTTTTGAGAAGGTAGAAGCCCCCTCTCCTCCTGGTACCAACCCACCCCTGCACATCCTGTCTTTGTAAGACTGGCACATCCTCTCCCACTGCGGCCAGGTAAGGCAGCCCAGTTAGGGGAATGGGATTCACGCAGACGCTGAGTCGGGCAGTTCCTAGTCCATTTGTTGGAGGACTCCCCTGAAGATGGAGCTTCACTTAAAGCAGAAAACTATTAGTGGATAGTATTTACTTTCAGTGAAATTCGTTGGTTTTGCCATGTCTATGAATCGGACCTGAAGAGCAGCGTGAACACAGCCCTGATATTTTCTATCAAACACTAAAATATTTATAGTATTCATACCAGTTACTATTTATGTGTGGGTCATTATTTTGCTAACATACAGGATCTGTCCTGTTTTTAAGCAAGCATTAACACCTTACAACACGTTAGGTATTACTGCCACAGAGTAATTACCCTTAGCACTAGAGTTTTCGTGGCACACATCTCAAAAGACTTTCTAGTGATGGTTCAATCCACAGGGAGGCCAGCAGGCATTCTAAACTCAGGCACAGATATCCAAACTGTGGAATAAGATTGCATTGGAGTAGTTTTGCTGGTTTTTTAAGATTCAGCTAAGCTTAAAAATGTAAACTAAGTGGTTTGTGAGCATTTCTGTAATTTAATAATCAATAGTTTTCTTCAGAATAATTGATTACAAATCTGTTTATCATTTTTAGTCAAATAAAAATATCAATGACGTAATTGGCAGTTGTTGTTGAACAGCTTCAGAAAAATTTTATCCAAGTTATCCTAAAACACTGAACCAAGTTTTCTAACATGATGATTTCAAACAACATTAAATGTTTGAATGTAAAATGCTCATGTACTGGAAGTGATGGTGGGGCACTTCCGGGTTATTCCCTGTCCAGATGCTGAATGTTATGAGAAGTGATCCAAATATGCTTTCAGCTTTGGCATTTTATTATAAACTGTAAGAAAGCATTTCTCCAAACTGCAGTGGCTGAGACAGCCAGACAATCCTCAAAGCATTTGAAATTATTTTTTTTGTCTAATTTCTAAGAGAGCTGGCAGAGTAGGAAATTTAGAAGGAGAGGTGACTAAGGACAGACAGGCTGGTCAATTTCTTTCTCTTAACCTCAGATCCTCCAGGGGTGTCAGACCACTGATAACCGTCACTGCTTATGGGTACCTTACTATTACATACAATTTCATTATTTCAATGGCTTTTAAGTCAGTAACTAGTAAAAGACAACTCCTGTCCAGATTGATTTAATTGGTTTATTGGATGCTCAGAGCATGGACGTTTGTAACCACCTTGTTTCTGCCAGTTGTAGAGTCATAAATTAATGGTAAAGGTCCAAGTTAAAAAGATGATGGCTATTTTTTTTAACCTATTAGTATAGTTCCAAAGGGCTAGAAAGAAGTTTATGATCCACAGAGCCTTTCTTAACAGAACACTCACATCACATTCTGATGTCTTTCTTCTGCTATCCGCTCTAATTTATTTTTCACCCTTTACTAGCACATTTTTAGTTCTCTACTGAAAATTTAAGGGTGAATACATTACCTGGAAAGCACATTTTCAACACATTGAACATGGACCCATCTATTCTACATGTCATTTCAATTACCTGTAGATCAGTCTGTATCAGTTTTTACATCTATGTGTCTAAACTATATACTCATACAGATTTCTCTAGATTTGGGCACCATGCATTGCAAAGGATGTTTTCCCTATATTGAAATAGACGTAGTTTTAAATTGTTTTTAACTCAGTGAAGCAATGTAACACCTCATGGTTTTAGCCACTGCAATAGCGTTTGCTTACTCTTCCAATCATGAAGCAAAGGAAACTCACATTTTCTCCTTCAGAAAATTCTATTCCTCAAATGCAAATTAGTTTGAGATAAAACAAACAAAAAGAAACAGACGGGGACAAAGAAAGAGAATCTGGAAAGCCCTTGCCTCGTTTTTAGCATTGTTCAACGAGTAGACATAGTCACTATTCCCACCATGATTTTTAGAAAATGTGACAAGAGCCATCCACATTCTTTTGTGCATGGCCAGTGGCACATTTGTGAGATGACCAGCAGGGGTTGAGGCTGTGTCTAGGAGCAGCTTTCTTTTTGTGAAGTTAATGGGCACATATGGGGAACGAACAAGCTTTACTGTTCTTAGGGGCACCTCCTTTTCCCTGGTCATGAATTTGAAATATTGCCATTGAGACTAGAACCAGAGTTCTTCTGACCTTGCATTTTCACATCTTCTATTTTTGTCTATATAGAACAGGCCAGCCCTGTAACAATGGCATGGGCAATAAGGCCTCTGCTGCTACTTTTAGTTTTTCTCTTTATGTGTTTACCATCTTCAGCTTCTTATAGTGTATGATATCCTTTCAGACCTTGTTGACGTCACTTGAGATGGGAATACCTTGTGGGATAGCATACTGTTTTAGAATAGAAAATAAAATTAATACCCCAGTTTTACAGCTTCTGGGGTTGAGAGAATAAGCCATTAGAGGGAAGTGAATTCTGGGTGTGTCGTGACAACCACGTCTACATCTGCTAGACGTGATCCCTTCCTGTTTTCCACTTTGAAGGGGGAATAATTCATATACTAGTCTTGGAAATATAGAACACTAAATAGTAATGTGGAAAATAGAGGGGGTACAGTCTTCTGCAATGCTAACAAGGGCTCCTAAGTTGAATTTTGTACAAAGTTTAACAGAACAGATTTCTTACTTTTTAGTTGGTATCTATGCATAATATTGTACCTGTCCTGATTGTCTTTTATTCCACTGTTATCAGGTTAGCAGAAATGATATTTTGACTTTATTCTAAATTGAGATGATTTGTGTTAATATTCAATATGACTGAATCTAGATGAAATTACTTTATATTGAGAGCAAATTCTCTCTCTCTCTAAATCCATTGTAAAACAGAATATCTAGGTCTCTACACAGATCTGTTTGCTGATAACCTGGTTGCCAGCATCGTAGCACCTGCTCGCCTTAATGCCTGCTTAACTTTTGAATGGTTTACTGTGAGTCTTTGGAGAAGTAAGTGGAAATGACATTTATGGGAGGCTTGCTACAAGCTATACAATGTCCCTAAAATTCTATATACACAATCTAATATTTATCATATAGCACCTTGTGGTATTTTTTTCTCAAGTTACAGTATAAAGAGTTATCTTTGGGCTAAGTAATTCAAGGTGAAATTATCTAAGACTCCATGGTTATTAAATAAAAGACTTAGTCTTTATGAACCTAAAACCCATGTATTATGTCATAGCTTGAATTCTGTGTTCCAGTCATCAAATGTTATTTCAGCTATCTTATCATAACAATACTTTCTCAGGATTATGAGAGGATATTAACATAGGCAGGGCATTTTGCTAATATTTGTTTAAAATAAAAGAGCTGAATATTTTTATTCTCCCATATCTAGTAATTTATAAATAGATAACAATCAAGAAGTAATCTCAGCCAAGCAAGAGTTTCCTTGAGGGAAACTTTATAATATCCATGTATCCTAAAAGGGACACAGAGAGCAGGGAGGACACCAGGGTGGCAAGTGGAAAATACTGGTACTGAAAAGTCAACAGTGCTGTATAAAATCAAGGCACTCCAAACTTTGAACATTAAATATTTACCAAAAATTAATGGAGCATACTTATCGTCTCATTTCATCCTTAAAACCCAAAGGATACCCAGGGCCCTTTTAACAGGTCCTCAGGATTGGGGACTTCTGATGCAGTTAATAGATCCCACAGAGAAGAGGGCTGTCATGGGCGTGGGCAGTGTGTGAAGTCAGAGTCGGTTAGGTTTAGTTAGGTACGTTCTAAATTAAATCTTCCTGACCTTGATACCAAGAATTTGGTTATCATCGATAATCCATTCAAATGATATTCCATGAAATCTTAGGCTTTTTAACCTAAAGAATACTACAGAAAGTGTGAGATATTGTCATCGGATGACAAAGGGGGTGGCGCCCTCTGTGTCTGTAGTAGGTCTATTATCATTGCAAGAATGTGTTGAGAGACTCCATTGGCATGGTAACAGAACACTACTTTAGTATTAATCCATGCATAAAGGACCAAGAGAGATGATATGGCAGAGAATGAATGAATTCTGGATTGCCTCCATCTTGCTATTTATGTGGGAAAAATAAACGCCAAATATTAAATTATAATGTTTAAAGATGAAAAAAAAGAAAATCTGTAATGTTAAAATGCACTTGAATCAAGTTAATGTTAATTTTTTTATTTAAGAGTGTCCAATTTTATTTATATTCAAAAGAGATGCAGAATTGTAAATACAGGGCAGTTGTAATATTCTAAGCACATATTTTAGGGACTTCCTCCTTTTCCAAATCTCACTCAAGTGGAACATACACTCATTTCTGTAACAAAAATTCTTTCTACTCTATTGGCAAAATGAATAGCATCAACTCAAAATATTTAAAAATTTAGTCACATCCACATCCTGCAGCCTATAAGGAGCTTTCACGCTTTTGGGCTCGCTTTAGATCTTTAATACCCTTTCCTTTTGTGTCAAGGAGCTCACGAGGCGTAAAGAAGCACAGATAAACCCACTTAGATCCCTTCCTGGGCCGTCACCTCTCTCTGCCAAGCGGCTTTAGGTGGTAACTGATCTGTGACAGGCTGCCAGTCAAACAGAGCATTTCTGAAAGCTGACACAAAAGACTGAACGCTGGAGAATGGATAGGAAAAAATAAGAAAAGGGTCCAAACTGTATCAGCGCCCCCCACTCCACCTCGGTCTGTTCCATTTCACTACAGCCCCCGCCCTCCGGCCCACCCTACTCCTCCCTAACCTTTTGGGGTCTGTTTCTGGCTCTTTTCTTCTGGGTTCCCTCCCCTCCCAGCTGCCCGCCCCTTCCCTCCCTCTGTGCTGTGGCTCGCCCTGGCCGGCTGCTGCTGCTTTGGCGCAATCAGGTTCATGGCAAGGCCAGCTCAGCGCAGATAGAGATCAGCAGCCTTTAGCAGTGGCTGCCCCAGTGCACTGCTGATAATAGAGGCAGAAGCCAGAGTGACAGTCAGATGGAAACTGACACAGGCCTTCTGTCAATGCCACCTCTGCCCCTGGGACTGAGCAGGGAAGAGAGTGGGGGAGCAGAGCTGAAATGTCAGTGCCTGTAACTGCAGCCACCTTTTATTCTTCTGTGTAGGTCTTGAGCTGTTCAGTGCTGAAGGAAAGGGTTTTTGCCATTTCCCTTCGGCTGGTGTGGGTGCGGGAACAGAGCTGCCGTGTATTTGGTGACTTCGCCACGTAATTTCTTCTGCTGCTATGGAGCCTCTGTGCCATAACTGTGTTTGACAGTTTCTGTTCTCGCAAGCTTTTGAGCGTGTTAAGGATTGATAAATCTTGTCATATGAAAACCTGAGTGATGCCTGGGTCTTTTACATTCTCACAGCTACAGATCATTCTCGTGTTTTGTTGCATTAAAGTAAGGCTAAAAAAAATGTCTAACCAAGGAATAGAGGTAGTGGGCCTTTTTTTTCTGCTCAGGAGTGGAATTCATTGCAGACGCCCCTAACAAGTGACTTTGGAAGTGTCTTTGGCAGTCCTTTTGAAATAAATGAAAGGTAGTTTTATTTTCTGTATACCTGGTATCCTGATTTCCAGACGTCTGGACAATACCACAGTTGATCAGTAGATTCGACATGTAGGAAACTGTTCTGTATTAATTGGCCAGAGTTCTCCCCTCTCTCTCATCACTCTCAAGGGATGGAGAATAAATAGGCCCTGAAGAGGAGATAACTATTGTTTTAGAGACAAACATGGTGGTTACACAGCACAAAGATAGCTCTGTCTTGCAGACTTCCTTCTTTAACATCTCTGAACACTCAGTCTGTCAAAGGCAGAGCAGCTGGCCTTGGGGTGTTCACACTGTAAGGAGTATCTCCTGACATTTTGCCCCAGCTCCACTCATTATAAATCATTTTTCCATTTTCTTCAGAATAAGTCACCGAACAAGCTTCCACTCAACACTAAATGCGGATAGGCTCTGAAAAAAGTTCATTTCACCTGATAATTAATATGATGGATGAAAGAAAAATTACTAACATAGTGATGACATCTTTCTAGGATGTTACATTACAGGGGCATTACCAACCTACTCACAACATCGAACCTACTCTCAAATACATCTACATCTGCCATACACACATACATTCTACATACTCACACAATACTCTATACACACACACACCCCACACACATATTCTACATACACACATGTCCTACACACATACACACACATTCTACATACACACATCCTAACACACACATACCTTACACATACACACATATAGTTACATACCTATACACACACCCTACATATACACACAAAGATACATATCCTATACACATATATACACTACACAAAAACACGCACCCTTCATAGACACATACACATATATATACACTCTACACATATACATACATAGACGCATACACTACGCATACATACTCTACATATTCATATACACTCTACACATACATACCCTACACATAGATACAAACACACACACACACACACACACACACACACAAACATACACACAGAGTGAGGTATCATGAGAGAGTGAAATACTGATTACTGATTACTTTTGATGGCCCAATCTAGCCTCTCACTTTGTTTTTTATGTCTTTTTCCTCTTAAGTAAATATTTAGGTATATGCTTTATTCACATTACAAATCACTAAGAAGTACAGCCTCAGAGAGTAAAATTTAGTGCATATAGAAAATATGAATAAATATTATTGTTAGAACTACAAAATCTTATACTTTGGGATTAGTAGAAATTTGATACCATCTGTTAGATATCATTCCCCAAATCCCTGTTTCATTCACACATTCAGGAATCTCATCAAAACATTAAATTTGAAGTCATAATAAATACACAAGCTTTGTGCTGCCATTGCCCTAGCATATTTTGCAGGCAGGCCATCTTTGTAGAACAAAGAGTTTGTGCTTAATTTGCTGTTTACTATTCCCGTTTGGGATCATGCAGAGTTCCTTTCTATACCAGAGATACTAGAATGTAGACGTGAAGACAGGGTAGGCATCAGGTCAACTTCTGCATGTTCAGTGTGTGTGTAGGTGTTGTCTTTAGTAATGGGTTCTATTGTCAGTTTGAGGAAAGCAACCTGTTATCTTGGAAATAGACTGGGTTGTTTTGAGGTTCCCCTGGGACCACTTCTCCCTACAACTCAATTAGATGTGAATCAATCCCAGTATGGGAGGCTTCATTTGGTAACCAAGCAATGGCCAGTTGGGACTCTATCTCCTCTATTATTTTTCAATTTTATTTAAATCAGCTTCATATTTTACATATTTTTAGAAAGTCTCTATTGTATTACATTTCCATATGATCCTTCAAATGGCTCTCACTTTTGGCTGTACCTCCTCATATTTTCTTCTTCATCGTCTCATTCAGTCTCCTATTCCACCTGATCCTCCCCTTCCAGCCCCACCCTCACCCATTCATGATTATCTATTCTACTTCCATTTCATAATGAGAACAATCTGTACCCTCTAAACCATTACTAAGCACATGCCCTCTGTGGTTCAGTGGATTGGAGTTTGGTTATTATTGACATAATTCACATGTAAGTGAATACGTACTACATTTGTTTTTCTGGATCTAGGTTACCTTCCTCATGATGATATTCCTCTGGTTCCATTGATTTGCCCACAACCTTCATGATGCCATTTTTTAAATGGCCGAATAATATGTCATTGTGTAAATGTACCACATTTTCTTTTGTTTTTATAGTGTGTGTTTATTTTTGTCTTCTATGTCAAAAATCAGGTGTCTATAAACATGTGGATTAATATCTGAGTCTTCAATTTAATTCAATTAATCAATATCTATTTTTTGTACAAATACCATGCTATTTTCATTATTATAGCTTTGTAGCACAACTTGAAATCAGGAATAGTGACGTATCCAGAAGTTCTATTATTTAGGATTGTTTTAGCTATTCTCTCTCTCTCTCTCTCTCTCTCTCTCTCTCTCTCTCTCTCTCTCTCTCTCTCTGTGTGTGTGTGTGTGTGTGTGTGTGTACAGGTTTACACATGAACCTGAAAATTAGCCTTTCAAGATCTGAGAATTATGTTGCAACTGTAATGTGGATTTCACTGACTCTATAGCTTGATGATGAACATAGAAAACTATGTTCATCCCACTGACTGAACAACAAGCATAGATTTTTCCATCTATTCAGATCCTTTTCAATTTCAGTCTTCAATGACTTGAAAATTTAATTACACATTTCTTTTATTTGCTTGGTTCGTTTCCCCAGGATATTCTATAATATTTAAGGCTATCTTGGCAAGAATTAAATCTATGAATTCTTTCTCAGTTTGCTTTTCATTTTTATAAAGGGAAGCTACTAATTTTTTGAGTTAATTTTGTATTCACTTACATTGCAGATAGTTTTTTAAAAAATTTTGAAATTTATTTAATTTACACTCCAGAATTTATTCCCTTCCCGATCCATCCCCCTCCTGGACAATTCCACATCCCATACTTCCTCTCTCCCCCTATGTCTCCACAAACCTCACCAAACCTCTAAACATCTTGGGGTCTCCAGTCTCTTGAGGGTTAGGTGCAGAACCCAGACCCGGGAGTCTTCCGTTTATATGTGTTGGGGACCTCATCTCAGCTGGTTTACGCTGCCTGGTTGGTGATCTTGTGTCTGAGAGGTCTCGGGGTGGGGGGTAGGTTAACTGAGACTGTTGGTCCTCCTACAGTCCACAGCTTCCTTCAGCTTTCCCCTAATTCAACTAGAGGGATCAGCAACTTCTGTTCATTAGTTGGCTGTAAGAGTCTGCATCTACTCGTTGGGCTTTTTGGAAGACAGTCGTGATAGGTCCCTTTCTGTGAAGGCCCTATAGCCTCAGTAATGGTGTTAGGTCTTGGGGCCTCCTGTCGAGTTGGATCTTACTTTGGGCCTGTCACTGGACCTTCTTTACCTCAGGCTCTTTTCCATTTCCATCCATGCATTTCATTCAGACAGGAAGAATTATGGGTCAGAGCTTTGACTGTGGGATAGTGACCTCATCCCTCACTTGATGCCCTATTTTTCTGCTGGAGGTTGGTTCAATAAATTCACTCTCCCTACTGTAAGGCATTTCACCAACAACCCTCCCACCCCCACCGAGTCCTGACAATCTCTTACTTCCTAGGTCTCCGGTACATTCTGGAGGTTCTTCCCAACATCCTTCCTCCCAAAGTCTACTGTTTCCATTTTCTGCTGGCCCTCAAGGCTTCAGCTTCAGTCCTTTTACCCCACCCGATATCAGATCATGTTCCCACTTTCTCCCCACTCCATCCCCATTCCCCCACAGGTACCTCCCTCTCTTCATCTCTGCTTGTTTCTTCTTCTGAAGTGGGATTGAGGAGTCCTCACTTGGGACATTCAGCTTATTGACCTTTTTGAGTTCTGTGACCTTTTTTTTTTTTTTTTTTTTTTTTTGCTAATATCCACTTATTAGTGAGAACATACCACGCATGTTGTTTTGAGTCTGGGTTACCTCACTCGGGATGATATTTTCTAGTTTCATCCATTCGTCTGCAAAATTCATGATGTCCTTGTTCCATTGTAGTATTCCATTGTGTAAATGAACCACATTTTCTGTACCCATTCTTCTGTTGTGGGACTTCTAGGTTGTTTCCAGCTTCTGGGTATCACAAATAAGGCTGCTATGGACATAATGGAACATGTGCCCTAGTTATATGTTGGATCATCTTTTGAGTCTATTCCCAAGAGTGGTATTGTTGGGTCTTTAGGTAGACCTCTTTCCAATTTTTTGAGGACCTCCAAATTGATTTCCAGAGTGCTTGTGAGTTTGCAATCCCACCAGCAATGGAGGAGTGTTCTTCTTTTCTCCACATCCTTGTCACCTGAGGTTTTGATCTTAGCCATTCTGACTGGTATAAGGTAGAATTTCAGGGTTGTTATGATTTGCATTTCTCTGACCACTAAACACTTTGAACATTTTTTTAGGTGCTTCTCCACCATTCAAAATTTCTCTGTTGTGAATTCTCAGTTTAGTTCTACACCACATTTTTGATTGGGTTGTTTGTTTTTTTGGTGGTTAGCTTCTTGAGTTATTTATATATTTTGAATATTAGCTCTCTATCGGATGTGGGGTTAGTAAAGATTTTTTCCAATATTTAGGTTGCCAATTTGTCTTATTGACTATTTCCTTTGCCTTACATAAGATTTCCAGTTTCCTGAGGTCCCACTTATCAATTCTTGATCTTAGAGTGTGGGCCATTAGAGTTCTGTTTAGGGATTTCCCCCTGTGTCAATGATTTCAAGGCTTTTTTCTACTTTTTTTTCTACTAGACTGAGTATATCTGGATTTTGTTGAGGTCTTGACCCACTTGGACTTGAACTTTGTGCATGGTGAAAAATATGTGTCTATTTTTATTTTTTTACAATCAGACATCTAGTTAAACCAGCACCATTTATTGAAGAGACTTTCTTTTTTCCACTGTATATTTTTTGGCGTCTTTGTGAAAGATCAAATGTCCATAAGTCTGGTTCTATTTCTGGGTCTTTAATTCTATTTAATTTTATTCCATTGATCAATCTGGTATCCTTATGGGATATGGATCCGTTTAGATAGTTTACTGCTCTTGATTTAACTTTGGTATGTGATATCTGACTAGAGAATCATTCATTTCATCTATATTTTCCAGTTTTGTTGAGTATAGGCATTTGTTGTAGGATCTGATGATTTTTTAGAATTCCCTCCATTTCTGTTGTTATGTCTCCCTTTTCATTTCTGATTTTGTTAATTTGGATACTGCCTCTGGACCTTTTAATTAGTTTGGCTAAGGATTTTTCTATCTGGTTGATTCTTTCAAAGAACCAGCTTTTGGTTTTGCTCATTATTTGTATTGTTCTCTTTGTTTCTATTTGGTTGATTTCAGGCCTGAGTTTGACTATTCCCTCAGCCTACTCTTTTTTGGTGAGTTTGCTTCTTTTCATTCTAGAGCTCTCAGGTATGCTAAAAAGTTGCTAATTTAAGATCTTTCCAGTTTCTGTACTGGTTCACTTAGTGCTATAAATTTTTCTCTTGGCACTGTTTTCATTGTGTCCCATAAATTTGGGTATGATGTGACAACATTTTCATTAAATTCCAGGAAGTCTTTAATTTCTTTCTTCATTTCATCCCTGACCAAATTATTATTGAGTAGAGAGTTGTTCAGTTTCCACTTTTATGTGAGTTTTCTGTTGCTTTTGCTGTTATTGAAAACCAGCTTTAGGCCATAGTGGTCTGATAGGATGTACAGGATTATTTCGATCTTTTTGTACAGGTTGTGGGTTGTTTTGTGACTAATTATATGGTTGATTTTGGAAAAGGTACCATAAGGTGTTGAAAAGAAGGTGTATTCTTTTGTTTTAGGGTGAGATGTTCTGTAGATATCTGTTAAATCCATTTGGTTCATAACCTCTATCAGTTTCATTGTGTCTCTGTTTAGTTTCTGTTTCAATGACGTGTCCATTCATCTGAGTGGGGTGTTGAAGTCTCCCATTATTATTGTGTGGGTTTCAATGTGTGCTTTGAGTTTTAGTTAAGTTTCTTTTATGAATATAGGTACTCTTGCATTTGGAGCATAGATATTCAGGATTGAGAGTTCATCTTGGTGGATTTTTCCTTTGATGAACATGAAGTGTCCTTCCTCATCATATCATCTGCCAGTAAAAATACTTTGACTTCTTTTCCAAATTGTATCTCCTTGATCTTCAGTTTTCTTATTGCTTTAGTAAGACTTCAAATACTGTATAGAATACATATGGAGAGAATAGACAACTTTGTCTTGTAATTACTTTGAGTTTATGTTTATTTAAAATGATGTTAAGTATAAATGATGTATGCTATAAATCACCTTAATTATGTCAAGGTTTGTCCTTTGTATCCCCTACAGTTCAAAAGACATTTATGATGAAAGGTTTTGGAATTTTGTCAATGGACTTTTGTGCATCTAGTGAGATTATCGTGTGGTTTTTGTTTTTCAGTTTATTTATATGGTGGATTACACTTAATGGATTATGGTTGTTGGACCACCTGTGAATCTCTGGAATGAAGCCTACTTAATCATGCTGGATATTTTTTTGATGTGTTCCTGGATTTTGTGTGTAAGTAATTTATTGAGAATTTTTGCATCTATGTTCATAAGGGAAATTGGTTTGTAATCTTTTGTTGAGTTTTTATGTGGTTTGCTTACCAAAGTAACTATGGTCTCATTATAAATTGGTCAATGTTTCTCCTGTTTTTCTTTGGTGGAATAATTTGAGAAGTATTGGTTTTATATCTTACTTGAAAGTCTTGTAGTATACTATGCTAAAAACATCTGACCCTGGACTTTTTTCTTTTCAGTTTTGAAGAAGTTTATTTTTTTTTTCAGTTTTAAAGACAATTTTAGAGATGGCTTTTACTTTCTTGAAAGTTATATGTCTACTTAAATTCTTTATGTATTCTTGACTTAACTTTAGCAAATGATATACATTGAAGAAATTATCCATTTCCTTAAATTTCCTAATTTGGTGGAGTACAGATTTTTAAACCATGTCCTTATGATTCTCTGGATTTTGTCAGTTTCTGTTTTTTTTCCCGTTTTCATTTCCAATTTTTAAAATTATGATATTATTTTTGTACCTTTTAGGTAATTTGGGTAGGGTTTTGTAAATCTATTTTATTTTATCAAAGAACCAGCTCTTTGTTTCATTGATTGTTCTGTATTGTGTACTGTTTGTAGTAGTTGCTTCTATGATTTGATTTAAGCCCTCACGTTGATTGTTTCTTGCTGTGTATTCCTTTGGCTATGATTTCTTTTTTTCTTTTTTCTTTTTCCTTTTTTTTTTTTTGTTCTAGAACTTTCAGTTACACTGTTAAAGTTGCTAGTATAATAATCCCCTCCTTTAACAAACTACATATTTAGTGCTGTGAAGTTACCATTTAGAACAGCTTTCCCTGTGTCCCATAAGTTTGGGTTTGTTGTATATTCATTTTGGTTCAATTCTAGGAGGTATTTCTATTCTTTCCTAAGTTTTGTTTTTACCCATTTATCATTCAGCAGAAAGCAGTTCTGTTCTCATGAATTTTTAAGTTTTCTGTTGCTGCTGTTGCTGCTGGTATCCAGCTTTAATCTTTAGTGATCTGATAGATTTCTGGATGTCATTTAAATTTTTGGTATCTGTCTAGATGCTTTGGGTGAAGTATGTGCTCAATATTTGAGAAAGTTTCTTGAGGTGCTGAAAAGAAGGTATATTCTTTTGTGTTACCTTAAAATTTTTTGTAGATATCTATTAAGTCCATTTGATGTATCATGTCTACTAGCTTGAGCACTTTTCTATTTAGTTTTTTGTCTGGATAGTCTGTGTATTGGATAATATGAGGTACCGAAATCTCCCAGTATCAGTGCATGATTTTCAATATATGATTTAAACTGTAGCAGTGTTTCTTTACAAACTTGTTTATCGTTTGGGGCACAGATGTTAAACACTGAAATACTATCTTGGTGGATTTTTTTCATTAGTTTTAGTTTGTATTATACTTTGATAGATTATCGAAATGGCTATACCTGCTAGTATTGTGTTTAATCATCAATTCTTTAAGTTTGTGTCTTTTTATTGGGAAATTGAGACCACCGATGTTAAGATATATATCAATGAGAAGGGATTGTTGAATCCTATGATTATTACTTTTGTTGTTGTTATTTTGTATCTATGTTTTGCCTTCTTTTATTTCTAATGATCTGATACAATTTATTTCCTGTGCTTCTAGTGTTGCAGTTAACCTCTTTAGGATGAAATTTTCCTTCTATCACTTTTTGTAGGGCTTAGTTTATAGATATACTGTCTATGCTTGATTTAATCTTGGAACATCTTATTTCTCCATCTATGGTGATTAAAGTTTTACTGGATATAGTCGTCTGGGTAGATTCTGTGGTCTCAAAACTCTGAAGCATATTTGTTCAGGCCCTTCTAGCTTTTAGATTATTCAATGAGAAATCAGATATAGTTCTATATAGGTCGACCCTTATATGCTAATGGTTATTTTTTCTTTGTATCTCTCAATTTTTTATTTGTTCTATACCTTAGTATTTTGGTTATCATGGGCTGAGTTGAACTTTTTCAGTCTTCTCATAATGCCCCAGGCTTCCTATTTTGTTTTGTTTTGCATATTTTGTTTAACATTTACCATTAACTTTGACTGTTATATCCATTTTTTTCTGTTGTGTTGTCAAGGACCTTGAAGTCCTCTCTTCTGTCTCCTGTATTCTTTTGGTGAAGCTTGCCTCTGTGGTTCCTCTGTTCTAGTTCCTAAATCTTTTCTTTCTAGATTTCCCTTAGTTTGGGTTCTCTTTGTTGATTCTATTTCTACTTTCAGACCTTGACTGTTTTATTACCATCTACTGTTTTTTTAAATATATTTTGAAAATGCATTTATCCATTTATTTCCTCTTAAAAGACTTTTATCATATTAAGAAAGGGTCCTTTAAAGTATTTTTCTTATGTTTCAGCTATGATTTAATATTCAGGGTCTGCTGTGATAGGGTTTCTAGGCTACAGTAAAGACTTATTGTCCTGTGTGTTTTTAATTGTACTTTTACACTGACTTCTAGGGATCCATGATTGGGAAGATTATAATTTTAGGTGCTGATATCTGGTCTATCATTATTGGGTGGGTGTTTTGTTCCCTGGTTTCTGTTTCTTCTCTGGTTAGGAGAGCATTATGCTTGTGTGCTGCCTGTGCTGAAATTTTTCTGTGTTTCTAATAGTTGAGATGACTGAGGGGTCCAGGCAAAGAGTGTTTTGGCTCTTGGGACCTGATACTTAGGAACGTTGATGAGCTTAGGGGCTGCTAAAGAGGTTGACGAGAGGGAGGAAATCAGGATGTCCCACCAGGATTTTCTTAGTTTCTTCCCTTGGAATTAGGACCAGAGAGTGATGAGAGACCCACAGCAGAAAGTCTACTACAGAGTAGGGAATGAGATTGATATATTAGACTTGGAAGAATGGAGAGACAGGTGAAGATCTGCTGTTAGCTTACTTGCTTCTCTAATCAAAGTAACCTGCGAATTTCTAGAGAAGGCCTTATGGATTTGGATGAAGCAAGGGTTGGGGGAGGGGAATTTGGGTGGGAAGATATATGTGATCCACTGGAGATGGATGCAGGTTTGGGGTGCAGAGGGTGCAGCTGATATTCTGTTGCTGAATTGGGCATCAGACTTGGAGATCGAATTTGGAGGAACAGAGCAAGAGGTAAAAATCTGCAGTTAGTCTACATGCTTCTCCGGCATGAGTGCACATACTATTGTTAATGTATAGTGACATGGTGGAAGTTGACAGATTTTGAATTTTTAACAAAATATTCTTGTCTCAAATGTGACTTTACATTTTATAATCAGGCAAAATAAGTCATGTTTATTTCAAAAATATATATTATAAATTTAACAATAATTGCTTTTAAAAATTGCAAGAAGTTTTAGACTTATTATTCAGATTCTTGACTGTGAGTATAGAGGTTTTGTCTGTGTGAGCAGGTCTCAGTTTTTGGACTCAGCAATTCTAACAATGTATGGTACTAGAATCCATGTCCTCCTAGGCCAGCTGTTTTAGTTACTTTTCTATTGCTCTGACAACACAATGACTAAGGTAAAATATATGTGTAGGAATACTTTGCTATATCAGAAACCATATAACCCTATATTTGATTGATTGTGTGTGTGTGTGTGTGTGTGTGTGTGAGAGAGAGAGAGAGAGAGAGAGAGAGAGAGAGAGATTTTGAGTTTCATTAGATTTGCTTACATAATATGGATCAGCTAGTCAAAAGAGTGATTGTCTTCACAATGGAAAGGCTGAGAACCTAGTGGCTGCTAAGTTTATAAGCCTGAATACCTCAACAGTCTCAAATAACATCCAAATACCCATTAGATCCCTGAAGAGCTGCTGGTTTCTAGTCCTCATGGGAGGGTCAAAGGAGCTGGATGATGATGTTATTGAAAATGGCACCAACAGAGTATATGTGCTTAGTAACAAGGAGCATGTGTGACCAGGCAGGAGTTCTTTCCCTCAGACCACTTTTTATCTTCTGCCATCAAAGTCAGGTACAGAGGTACAGTCTTTTCTGCATGTACTTTTTCTGCCTCCGTTAGTCCTTCCAGGGAAATACTCCATAGACCAATCAGAGGAAAGTACATTAGCTGACTTAAGATCTAGTCAGGCTAATAACCATGATTTACCATTGTTTCTCTAAACTTTTACAACCTTAAAATCTAGGTAATTAAATAGCTTCATGGTCACCCTAAAGAATTTCAGTGTATTGATTTAAACAATGGATATTAATATTAATCTTTTGTTTTAAACATTAAAATATTTTAGGAAAGATATGGTTTATGTATACCTATTGTGTAATAGACTCACCTCTTTTTGGAGTAAGGTATAATAAAATAAATTAACAGAAGAGTGTAAATGAACAGGACCATTCATTTGGAAGGAATAATGATTTATCTTGATGGCCACATTTTTGTCTTTCCATTTTGTCCATGCAGAAAAATATATAGAAATCATAAGACTCTTAGATTGAAGGAAAGGGAAGTTAGATTCAGAAGAATGGACCTGGAAATTTTGACCCAAGTCTCTTCTCAGGTCACATTTTACTCTCTAGATGACTCTCACTATAACAAGTTTTCTTCTCAGCCATTGTTCAGCAAAAGTATTTTGAGTGCTGTGTTCTATACACTGGAGAATTAATCATGGGAGACTGAAAAATAAGGACCCTCTTTTCTAGTTCACCTTGTGTTGGAGATTTAGAAGGGATGTATGACTGGTTTGAGATGTTTAACTAACTGTATTTTTTACTGGCATTTCGGTGACTTCTGGACTCTTTCTGAATTCTAACATCCATTCTTTTGGGTTGTCTTGAGATATTGTATAATAGAAGCTTCCATGACTTGTCTTTATGGTTAAAAAAGCATTGCATACATAAGTCAAAGTATGCGCAGGCAATGCCAGACATATTAAATGTTTTACTTTTTTGTAGGTAATTTATTGAATAAAAACCCCAGACTGTTTAGAGATGAAAATACTGAAGATAAAAAAATCAAATACCTCTACTGTAATATTTTGCTATAAATACTAAAAATGAAACTGTTCAAGACAATAGTGTTGAGATGCTAGAAGATTTTCTCTGTATATAAATCAAATGATTGGTTACAATATAATTATGGTAGTTACATTAAATAACTAAACTCTGTAGTGGAATTTATTGTATCTTTGGCTGGTTTAGTTAGTCTGTTTACCATCTATGCTGTACAGATGTTGCAAATCCCGGCTCCATGTGTCCATTATCCGTATATATGTAGATTCAGAAAAATTTTTATTTTCATACAAACTGAACATGTTTTTGTATTTTCCAAAAATTAAGAATATAGAGTTTATATTTTTTTCAAAAGCACATATAATTCATCGTAAGTTTTGTGTGACTTCAGAAGGACACAGGATGTATAAGAAATTGCTAAAGTCAATTTTGAATAATTATTCAATAACCATTTAAGCAGTGGTCTAATAATCAGTACCCTTCTTACTTAAAAACATTTAGTTCGTGAATAACAGAAGGAATTCATTTGACTGAAAAGAACGTTTGGTTGCTTCACTTTTGGAGGAGATCTTATATATTTTAATAATTGTAATGTTTTTATTTGAGAATAAATTCATTTCTGACATCCATGGTAGATGCTGCAGTTTACTACTATTGAGTTTCTTCAAGGTTTTTAATGTTATTCAGATTGGAAGAATATGATTCCCAACAATGAAAGTGTTCTTTTGTTGGTTGATGTTCTTAGTAGGCAATGCTGACAGGGATGCTGGAGTTTTCACAGAATGCTCACTTAACTGGAGCCTCTGTTTCACTGAATTGCTCGCACAGGTTTAAAATATCAGGCAATAATAAGATTTTTAAAAAATTTGACTTCTTATTTTCTTATAATTTTAAAAGACAATAACTCACACAAACTCTTCTACTGTGATCTATAATTAAAAATTATCACTTCAACAAGTAAAGTAAGCAAACCTTCCTTATTTTTAGTACAAATAACAACAGCAAAAACAACCACAGCAGAAAACAACACTAAGAAGTTTACCAAACAATTGTGTAAATGGTTCTTCCAGTGACGTGTAAATGGTTCTTCCAGTGACGTGTAAATGGTACCATATACATTAATAGGAGAAAGACAATATTTCTTTTAAAGTCTGAAGTGTTTGAAAGGGAGAAGTCTTAATAGTTATAATTTCCACAGTTTTTATCCTTGCTATAGAGTTATTCAAAAAAATTAATGTGGGCTCATCTCTATCCAGAGACCTTCCTGCAAGTCCTGGAGACATCACAGTTATCTTGTGTTATTAAGCTTTCTTTAGAAAGTGTAAGATTAACATTACTTTTAATTGAAAGATTGAACAGAAACACTGACATCCATTCAACCAAATCAATAACTAACACTCCATATGGACAATAAAGAACACCTAATTTATCCAATTAAAATAATTTCTGTGCTCTTCAAAGGTGTATTGCCATAACAAGAAATGAACCACTTGTTAATAATGTCACACTGTGTTCTCTTGACTTTAATAGAAAAGAGGTATTTTAGTTTATAGACTAGATAACTGATGTCTAAGTCTATGCTTCATATTATAAAAGAAAATAATAGATTTATAAAATAATGCTCTGCAAGAATTTACACATACATACACACACACACACACTTTGTCTTTTTGGTTCACATGAATAATTTTATTCGCAGGTTTATTTATTAATTATCCAGAGAGGGTTTTGGGATGTTTAACCAAGCCTACTTGAATAATAGATAATGTAGTCTCTCCCAGTAAGTCCACCAGGGATATTCCAAGTTATTCCTCAATAACAAGAAATAATTATTCTTAGACAGATGCAGTCTATGAAAAATATCTGAAATATTAATTCAGGTAATATATTAATATAAAAGTCAATTTTATCATTTTAAATAAACTGTGGAAAAGCACAAGAAAACTGAACAGCAGAGAGATGGTTTGTAGCTCCAGGAAATCTCTAATGTAAAGTACCAGAACAGTGATCCTTCCTGTTATTTTCAAAATAAGTTGCTGTTCCAGTATTTAAAAAAGGAAAAAGTAAATTGATAATCTGAGTATATATGTGTTTACTCATTTAGGTTGATTCAACTCTTTTTAACACTGATAAGATTTTATAAGTAACATTTTATAAAAATAGAAATGATAGAAGATTATAATTTTAATTTCTTCATGGTTTTCAAAATAAGAAATGTAACTTTTCATTCTAGATGCATTCAACTACATAAGTAGTTTACTGTATGAATTTCCTCAATCGAGGAATATCAAATGGCTGAGAAACACTCTAAAGAAATGTTCCACATCCCATAATCAGTGAAATGCAATCAAAAACAACCTTGAGATTCCACCTCATGCAGCCAGAATGGCTAAGGTCAAACTCAGGTGACAATAGATGTTGGTGAGGGGATGAGGAGAAAGAGGAGCACTCCTCCATTGTTGGTGGGATTGCAAGCTGGTACAATCACTGTTGGAGTCAGTCTGAGGTTTCTCAGAAAATATATAGTACTGTTACGAGGACTCAGCTATGAGCAACAGCTGCAACTGAAACGAAGCACACTGAT